>NW_027422304.1:0-147500 GCF_037893015.1 Macrotis lagotis | reverse complement strand
GTAACCTCTTTGATTTAAGTAGCTTGAAGCATTCCAACAGAACTGGCTTAAAGGACAAGATCTTCAGGTTTGCTAGAAATTCTTCTGTAGGAGCTAGTTTACTTTCCACTTGTTTAGCTTTGCTTAGTAAAGTTACTTCCTTTTTGATATCATCTAGCAGTTTTTGAAGGACCAGAATATTATAAGTGATACTTGAAGTTTTTGATGTTTTAGCTGAAGATTTGTAACTTTATCTGAAATCATTTGTTCACAAAGTTTATCAGTATTCTTTTTTTTTAAGTTTTTGGTTTTTCTTTTTTTGCAAGTCAATGGGGCTAAGTGGCTTGCCCAAGGCCACACAGATAGGTAATTATTATTAAATGTCTGAGGCCTGACTTGAACTCAGGTACTCCTGAATCCAAGGCCAGTGCTCTATCCACTGTACCACCTAGCTGCCCCATTTTATCAATATTCTTACAAAATATATTTGTATAACATTATTATTATTTAGTTTCATCAATTTACTTCCATTTTTGTATCTATGCAAATTTGTGAACTGAAATAAAACTGGTTTGATCACTTAGTATATCTAATGAAAAATATATTTTAAAAATTGTTTATACAGCAGAATATAAAAAGATTCAATATAAAATCATTATTTATCATTCCAGACTATTTAATAAAAAAACAAATATTTAATAAATACTCCACATTGCTTTCCAAGCTACCTAGCTTTTATGTGCTTCCTCCTAAATTTTATGTTATTTGTTGTGCACCTTTTTTTAAATTTTTTCTTTTCTCTCCCCTTCTATCCCAAAAGAAGACTACAAATACACACAACACATACACTCAAGCTGATATCCTCATATCTGGAGTGGATAGCATCTTGCTCATAGGTTCAAATCTTTCCAAAATTTTCTAAAATCAATCAATCATTTTTTTATATAGCACAGTAACATTTCCTCACAAACATATAACCATAACATGTTTGCCCATTTCCAATGGAAAGGCATCTATCGTTTTAGTCATTTTGATAGGTATAAAATAATATCTCAAAGTTGTTTTAATATGCATTTCTCTAATCAATGAGTTACAACATTTTATATGACTATATATGCTTTTGATTTCTTCTTTGAAAAACTGCCTATTCATTTCCTATGATAACTTAGAAATTGGAGAATGACTTGTATTCTTATAAATTTGAAAAAAAAGTTCCTTATATATTTAAGAAGTGAGTCTCCTCTCCATAATTTTCTGCTTTCCATCTTATCTTGGCTATATTAGTTTTATTTGTAAAAGAACATTTTTAATGTAATATAATTGAAAGTATCCAATTTATACCCCACAATACTTTCTATCTCTTGTTCATTGGTAATTATTCTCCTATTCATTTTCTTATAGGTGATATGTTCCAAATTCTCTTAATTTCCTTGTGATATCTCCCTTTATAGCTAATATATGAATCCATTTTAACCTTACTTGCTATATAGTTTAAGATATTGGTCTATGCCTAGTTTCTGTCAGTCTACTTTCCCAATAACTTTTATCAAAAAAATAATTCTTATCCCAAAACTTAGATTTTTACATTTATCAAACACAAGATTAATATATTTTAAGTTTTTATTTCTTAGCTAATATTCATAGTTATCTGAGATCTGGTACTGATAACCTTCCTTTCTTTAGTGTTTTTTTTCCCCCATTTTTTCATTAGTTTCTTTGAAGTCCTTGTTCTTCCTTTTGTTCTTCCAAATGAATTTGATATTAATTTTTTCTAACTCAGCAAAATATTTTTAATGGTGATGGAATTGAATGACTATATTAGGTAAAATGATCACTTTTATTATATTGGTTTTTCCACCTATGAACAAGTAATAGTTCTCTAAGTACTTGAACTCTATTTGCATAAAATGTGATCATGTTGATGTTACTGAGTCTGTTTTGCTGGTTATATTCTCAGGCATTTTATATTGTCTATAATTATTTTAAATGGTTGGAAACAATATTAAAGAATATTGGTGATGATTATTGTAATTGCCCTGATTTTTCTTTTAATTAAATCTATTTTTCTTTAACTTTGTTTGAGCACATGATTGCTATCCATGCTTTGTTTTTATCAGCTGATAGTAAAATCTACTTCACCACTTTATTTAAAATTTTCTGTTCTTTTCTGTTTGTTGAATTCAGATTTTTAATAAATTTTGCTCTCCTTTTCCATTGTATTTTCACATATAAGAATTGATCTTATTGAGAATTTAAAATGTTTATCTTATATTTCTTCTAGATCTTATGTGCTGAGTTTTTCATTAAATTCTTGTCTTTTTGTCAAAAATACCTTAAAATATTTCAATTCATTAAATGTTCATAGTTATTTTCAGGATTATATTCAACTTTGCTGGGCAAATTATTTTTGGTCATAACTCCAGCTGTTTTGTTTTTTTTAGAATATAGTGTTCTAAGACCTATGGTCATTTAATGTAAAAGCTATTGGGGTCTTGTGTGATCTAGATTGATGTTCCACAGTCAATTGTTTATATTTTTTCTTTGTTGCTCTATTTTCTCCTTCATCTGAAAGCCTTGAAACTTGACTATAATATTTCTATAAATTTTCCTCCTGGGATCTTTTTTTTTAAGATGGCAATCCATGGATTTTTTTTCTAGTTTTAATTTACCTTTTCTATCTTTACCTAGAACTTTCCTTAACAATTTCTTGTAAAATTATATTGATATTTTTAATCCTAATTTTAAACCTAATTTTCTTCTATATCTGTTCTCTAGATCATTTTATTCTAATAAGATGTCTATAGTCTCCTTTTAAGGTTTTAAATTTTATTCTATTATTTCTTAGTGCCTTATACTTTATTTAGTTTCTCCCTACCCAAATCCAATTTTCAAGGAATTATTTCCTTAATTTTTCTGGTTGGTTGATTTTTCTTTTCATATCTTTCTTGATTTTTTTTGGCTTACTCATTTTTTTCTAATTTCTCCTTGATCTTTCTCATTTGATTTTTGAAGCACTTTTAAGATTCTTCCAAGAATTCTTTTTGGACTTGTGGTCCTTTGACATCTCTCTTTGAAAAAGATATGGTGTGTTTTTTTTTTCCACTTATTTTCTTCCCCTAAATATGGACTCAGATCTTTTCTATCCCCATAGTAACTGTCTTTGATGGAGTTATTTCCTTTTCCTAATCATTTTTTTTATTCTTTTTATTTTATTTTAGCAACTTATCCTTATAATCAAGTTTTAGTCCTGAGGTGTTGGAAATGGTTCCCCAGGCAAGACTGTTGTTTTCTGCACTTTGGTTGAAGACTTAACCTTAGGCACTCTTCTCTAACCCCTAAGCTTTTACTAGGGCCCCCAGGCATGCTGTCCCACAAATTGTTCTTTATGGTTCCTTCCACAACTGGAAACTTCAATTCTTTCCTCTACCCTTTAATACCATCTGCAAATACCGCTCTGTTATCACACTACTGGGCTTGTGCTCACTACCTTTTGTCCACAATGCCAGATGGAGCCGCATCTGGTCAACCCAGTTGTGCTGGGCATCTCAAGACTGAGGCTGCTCCCAGCCCCAGATGCCCCCAGGCTTGCTGTTTGTTGATTCAGTGGAATCTGCCTAGAAGTATTAGTACTTCACTCTGGCCAAACCTTCTTTCTGAGAGCATTTCTGAAGTTCTCTCAAGTTGTCGAAGGACAACAGCTTTATCAGTGTTTTATTTCTTCTGCTCCCTTTGAGGCAATGACCTTTTTCAAGTTATTTTGTGTATTTCTTACTTTCTCATGGTTTTTTTTCCCCTTTACTTCTTTTATATAATTTATTTATTTATTTAAGGCAAAGGGGTTAAGTGACTTGCCCAAGGTCACACACCTAGGCAATTAAGAGTCTGAGGCCTATTTAGAACTCCCAATTCCAGAACCAGTGCTCTATCTACTGTACCCACCTAGCTGCCCGCCAATGACTTTTATATGGAGGAAATATGTACAGTCTGAGATTTTCTGAGCTATTCTATCATCTTCCCCAAAATTATCTCCTTTAATGAAAATAATTTTTAAAAATCTTTTTTTATTTTAAGTTTTCATTAATTAATCAATTAATTTATCAATTGTTTGATTAAGAATAGATGCTTTCCCACTCGGACCAGAAGCATAGGAGCTATTCACAAGCTCAGTTCAACTCTGGTACCAAAGCTTGTCCTTCTCCATTTCAGACCTCAACCAGTTTGACCCTCCTTAGGCAGAATAGAAACCTTCTGCTCCCAGACAGTCACCATATTAAAGGCAAATTTTGTTGTGGATATGAGACTTAGCTTACTGAAGAAGCCCCTAACTCCTGAGTATTCCAATAGAAGGTATTTCATGTGTGTCTCACCACATCCAGCAGATAGAGAGTTAAAAAAATAATCTAATAATTATAGGTCAATGATAGGTTTTTATCACTTTTCTTTTAAACTTGAAAGTGATTTTGTTTTCTCAGTATGTCAGATATATGGGCAACTAGATGGTAGAGTGGGTGGAGTGCTGACCCTGAATTTAGAAGGACCTGAGTTAAATCCTGCCTCAGACACTTACTAGCTGTGAGATCTTGGGTAAGTCCCTTACCCCCTGATTCCCTCATATCCAAGCCCATCTCCAGTTATCCTGATTCATATCTGACCACTGGACCAGATAGCTCCAAAGGAGAAAGTGAAGCTGGTGACTTAGCACAGACCCCCAACTCAAATTCAATTCATGTGAATGCCATGGAATCATCTCCCTGATGTCATGGTCTTCTTCAAAAACAAAGGAAAAACATCATATTAGACATATGGATTGTATTTCCATTTTATTTTCTCTTTATAGTAGTTTTTAAAATTAGGGTTAAATAACATAGAATTCAAGACACAAATTAACAACTTTATTTAGCTAATTGCAGTTACAGAAAGACTAAAATTCTCTCATCAATTTCCCCCTAAAACCTAATTTGCTAGTAAAATATAAAACTGCAACACTTGACCTTATTTAGTCTATCTGAATATTTGTTTCTCTAGTTGATTTTTATTCATGTGATGAGGAAAACAGAATCTATTTTAAAGAAGCAAAAAGATAAACACTTAATAAATTAACAAATTTGCCAATTTGAGTTCACTATATGGAGAGTTTTACAGTTTTGATGTATCATTAATTAGTATTTTAATTTCATTAAATTATTGTAGCATAACATATTGTGGTGGTATATAAATCATACGAAAATTCTTCCTTATTATACAACATTTGAAAGTTAAAATGTAAGCAATGAATTACAAATGTATTTTCAGTTTATTGTAACATATTTATATTAATTATTTAGGAAGATAATAGTTCCTAGGAATTATCCCAAAAGTAATAAATTATGACTCCTACTAAATTGTGTGTATAAGGAATTTTATTTTGTTAAGAACATTTATTTTTTTATTCTAGAAGAAATAATATATATGTATTCAAGAAGAAATAAGCTAAACTTTATTAGTCTAGTATAATTTTCCTTTTTAACTCTTTAATTATATTTAAATAGGGGTGATTAATTAATTTTCTTCAAGATCATTCTTCAAGACTCAGATCCCCAGAATATTCTTAGATCTCTAGGATTAGACTATGGTCAGTTCAAACTGTTGGTTATCTTCTCGAATAACATGATCAATGCAAATATATAACTCCAAATAGAGGAGCAGATAGGTGGTACAATGGATAGATCACTAGCCCTGGAGTCAGGAGGACCTGAGTGCAAATCTGATCTCAGACTCTTAATATTTGCATAACTGTATGACCTTGAGCAAGTCACTTGAGCAAGTCACATTGCCTTAAATAAATAATTTTTTTAAAAAATCTAAATAGATTGGGGTTTGCACTGATGACTCTCCAGATTTCAAAAGGATAAGCTCTACAAAATATACTTTGAGGATTTGCAGTTGTAGTTGGAATCTATGGGATGTTTAATTATCATAGTTTTAATTAAAACAATAAAGAGGTTATGTACTTGGAAAATTTTGATGAAAAGTAAAAAGAAAATATTACCCATGTCACCTTATGTAACTTTTCCATTAGCTTCTCCTTATAAATCTTCATAAGACAGTATGTAATGAATATGGGAAGAATCATGCCTATCATCAAAATATGTAATTGTATATGAATAGCAATATGATGTATATATTAGTTGAATAAAACAAAAAATTAAAAAGGATTAAGAAAACTAATAAACACTTTTGAAAAGCTAACAGTATATAATAATTAAGAATCATGTATTTGGATCTTTAAGAAATATTTTGTTTAAGTAAGCACAACTGCAGTTGTGTGTGTGTATATATATGCATATATACATATATACATATATGTATATATGTAGTTTTGTTTCTAACTGAGATCCTGATTCAGAGAAATAATGTTGCCACTATGGTTTGGGCTTTCATAAAAGGTTTTTTTTTAATAATTACCAAGACAAATTCCACTTTATTCCACTTATCTGTAGAAGTGTTTGCCAAAAAAGGTACTTAATAGGGTATGGCAATGTGGTTTAGAAATGTTTATGTTTTCAAACACCCAAAATCGAGTCACTGAAGGCTACAATACAAATTGAAGTACATTTCCTGGTCATCAATTTGTCTTTATTCCACAACAAAGCATTTTGTATGGGGAACAGTGTGGATATTCATTTTTTTAACTTTTAAAAATATTTTTATTTGTTTTGAATTTTGCAATTTTTCCCCCTAACCTTGGTTCCCTCCCCTCACCCCCCACTGAAAGCAGTCTGTTAGTCTTTACATTGTATCATCCACAATAGCTCTGGTGTGGGACTGGACATGAACTTCTGAGAGTCAGATTGGGTAGAAAAACATATCCACATATCCAAACAAGCAAGGTTGGGAAGTGAAAATATGCCAACTTTATCTTTGGAAACTCAGACTTTTTATAGCAAAAACTTATCTCAGGAATGACTAGTTAAAGGAGACCTAGTTTCACAATTTCCCGGGTAAATTTACAATATTTGTTCTTAGAAATCTGCATACTTCTCTATCATAAAAACCTTTTACAACCACCTCCAGAGCCACAGATTATCCAAGGTCAGGGTTCACTGGTGAGCCAAGGGATCCATACAATGAGCAATAATCCATGCATATCTTTGATGAAGAAGATCACCAAGGATATGTGATTATCATTCCCTTGGATGGGCCCTCTACAGATTCCCCCTTCTTAGGCATGCTGAAGCTTTAGGCGGTGTGTTAGGACATCTGTGTTTTGTCCCAGTCACTAAAGACATTTAAGACAAATGGGCATAATACACAATTTCAATAATAATGCAAAGATATCAGGAAGCATGCTTACTAATAAGTTCATAAAATGAAAAGGATGAAACCTATTAACAAAGTTAAACAAATTATCAATCCCTGAGTCTATTTCCATTCTAGGTGCCAATGTAATATCATTAACAATATTATGCAGTTGATTCATATTCATAGTTATAGAATTCTTATATCATATTCCATTCAAATAACCTTTTATATTATCCCATGGAATAAGTGAGGTATTATATTTCAAAGGAGTAACACAAGTAGCAGAAAATCTATAATCACATTACAACTGTAATCTCATTTCGATCACATCCATGTGATTGCCTATATTTATTACAGAGGCTTGTAATGCATTCATCAAATGATAAAGATCTTCATTAATTCTCTCCTGAGCCTTCAATTCTCTAGTAACAGTTTCAGATAATTCTTGGATATATTTGGCTTCTATTTTTTTTTTTCCCCTCATTCTCTACTTGTACAGAAATAGTCACCCAAGTGGCTGCTATAATGGCGGCCACTTTACTTAATATCCCAATCACAATTCAACACATCTCTTCTGCCTAATTCTCTTTAAAGTTTTTTTTCTAAGAACTCATCAGCAGGAGACATAAACCATTCTTCTACCTTGTTGGGCATTATAGAAAATTTTGGTTGTCTTATCATGAAAACAACATCATCATCCACCACTTCCTTATTTATACATGCTTGAATACTGCACTTGTAACAGTTAACATCCCCCCTCCTTTTTCTCTGATAATATTGACATCTTTGAAAGATCCAATCATGAAGGCAATATCCAGTCCTATGCATGCAGTCACAGACAATTTCTGCATAGGATTTTTTGTCCAACGTCTTATTCCATTTATATACCTTATCTAATCTATAGTTGCCATAGCCTTCCATATCTCTGAATTAACTAACCCTATTTCTGGGTATATAATTGGTTTAATATAGCCTGGAATACCCAATGGAACAACTCTATCAGGAGAATTCCACACTTGTAGCAAAATAGAATGATCATAAATTCTTCTTTCTGACAACCCAGGGTGGAAAACCTTCATTTTTGAAATCCCAAGCATGTAAATTTAAACAAAGAGATTCTGTAGGAGATATCTTTCTACTTTCAGTACTTTCTACAAATGGAATTCCTAATATTTCTAAACTTTTAAATGCTCCCCTGTTATAAATATTTGGATGAGTTGAATAATTAGTATTACTTAATTTAACATATGGTTCATCAATACATGTTTTGCAAAAACATATAGGTGTCACAGTATCTAAACAAGAGAAATTATGCCTAACTTTTCTTCTCAGTATCTCTTCTTTGATATCTCCGGTAGGAACTTTGTTATATCCCAAATAATCTGAAGCTTCCCCAATTTCCGTCATCTCTCTACCCATTGTAATGACCCATGGAGGGTTTTGAACATAAGTCCAATATTCAATTCCTTTTACAGTCCCCAAATTGTTCATGAGTTGTAAATTGTCCCATAATTCCATGATGTATTCTCCTCTCATCTTTTCCTTTTCGATTTCTTAAGTGTAAGTTATTCATTTTCTGTACTACTTGATTCATCTGGTCTGCACGGTCTGATGTTTCTTTCTGGTACCCAGACAGTTTTCCATCTGTGAACAAAACAGAAGCATATCATCGAACCCAGGTTAATAATGAATCCAGTCATTTTCATTGTTGATGCCTTAGCATCCTTCCAATGTGACCATGACCTTCTCTTCATGTTGCATATCCTTAAAAAAATCTTTCTGCAGGTGTCAATTGTTTATCATTCATTGTTCAAAAATTCATGGTATATAAGGCAAGATTTACTCTTCTTCCTTGTTTCCCCTTTGTCCCTATATATTCCCCCTTCTTTTGCACTTCCAGAAATCTCTTAAGATCTTTGTCTTCTTTCTACTAAAGCTTGACCAGTGCGGTTATAGGGAATATCTGTAATATGTTTTATATTGTAATTTAGGCAGAATTGTTTACATGTCATAGAAGTATAACCAGGGACATTATCTGTTTTTATGGATTTTGGTAGGTATCCCTGCAATAGCAAAACAATGGAATAAATGATCAATCACACCTTGTGTAGCCTCTGAACTATGTGCTCTTGCCACTGCACATGAACCAAACATATCTACAGCAACATGAATGAATTTCATTTTTCCAAAAGATGTAGAATGAGTCACATCCATATGCCACAATTCATTAGGAACCTGGATTCTAGGATTCTTAGAATAATTTGGAGGGGTAGGTAAATATGGCATGCATAGTTGACAGGATATTAATATATTCCTTGCTTGCTCTCCGGTGATTTTAAATTCTTTCCTTAAAGAGGCATTCTGGTGAATTTTTTTGTGACACTGCCTAGCTTGTTCTTGTAATAAGCTTATAAGAAGTAGAAGGGTTAATTGATCTGCCCTATGATTGCCTTCATATATGGGCCCAGGCAATCCATGTGGCAATGGATGTATTCAATAAAAAAAGGATTATATCTATCTCTTATAACTTCTTGTAACTCTTTAAAGAGTTTTTATAATCTTCATCAGTGCTGTTTAATAAAAGGTGTTTCTATGCATCTGACCACATGATAACTCTACTTAATATCTGTAAAAATGTTAATGGTTTGTGGCTGTTCTATTATACCATTAATTGAGCATATAATTCACTCTTTTGTTTTGATTAAAAAGGGGGTTTGTAAGTTTTTTATTATTATTATTGTATTTATGCTTGGACCTACAGGTCTAGAATGAGGTCCATCACATTGTTTAAAATTTTCAGGAAACCTAGTGTCATAACTTCAGATATTTTCCCTCATTACCTCTACAGAGCAATCAATCATTAATTCTAGGCTTTGACATCACTACAGTAAAATAGCTTATATTGATAAAACTAGATCATATAACTTTTCAACATCTTTCTCATCAGCAAATTATCTAACTATGGATTACATAATTTTCAGTCTCCCAATCATTTTTCAAAGCCTCTCACATTTATTCAGTATTATTGGAACTAATTGCAGTTAAGTTATAACTTCCCAATTTCTTATACAACCTTTCTCTCAGTTTGCCATTTTTGCTTCTTTAAAATTAAACATTAAATTATTTTTTTTTAGGTTTTTTTTTTTTGCAAGGCAAATGGGGTTAAGTGGCTTACCCAAGGCCACACAGCTAGGTAATTATTAAGTGTCTGAGGTCAGATTGGAACTCAGGTACTCCTGACTCCAGGGCCAGTGCTCTACCCTCTGTGCCACCTAGTCACCCCTAAACATTAAATTCTTAACCTACATGAAACATAATATTTCCATGCTGATATCTCATTTTCTTAAAGTTAAGTGTATAACTAAATATCTGTTACACATAAATTTCTTTCACATCTCTGTTTTATAAGCTTATTTTCTACTTGTTCAGATACACTTCTATTTTCAAAAAGAAAATAAAATTCTCTATGAATTTCATTTTATATTTAATAATTTCAAAAAATACAATGTAGTTTATATATATAATTTCAAAAAATTCAATCTAAAACTTTTTACAAATGCTAGGGTTACAGGATACATATATAATTTCTACTTAAATAACAGATATTAAATTACTTTGATCTTACATATAAATATTCCCTTTAAGAAACACTAGGTGGAAGAGGACAGCTTTTCACAATCTCTGAGCCAAAAGACCTTGAGATATATAATCTTGTTGGTAAGGTATTCTCCAGTTTTCTTATAACAAATCTTTATAAAGGTGATGAATGATACTTCAAATCATCCATTGTGTGTTATTGTAATACAATATTAAAGTTTCAAAAAATTGTCTGAATTTGTTTTTATACAAAGTTTACTAATTATACATACCACATTTCAATTTAATGTATATTCCCTTTACTCCCTAAAATTCTGTAATACATAAAAATTTCTTGAGACCAGATGTTTCTAAAATTCCTTTTTATGATTACAAGATTTTCTTTATACTTCTCTTAATAATCTTACAAATTCCAAAATCATATCCAAAATAACCTTAAATTATTTTCCTTTTCAAAATATAAAGTTTGCAAATCCTTCTTGTTTGTATCAGTGCTATTCTAATTTCTCAATGCTTTAACTTAGAAGAGCTTTCTATCCTCATTGACAAGATGCTATTCTGGGAAATGGAGATCCCTCACATTTTGAGATATCAAGGTAGTATGCACTAATTAGTTACTTTTACTGTTTATCAATCCTTGTTTATCCCCCCAAATTTTTTAAATAAATAAATAAATATATATGTATATATATATATATATATACATATATATACATATACATACATACATACATACATATACATATATATATATATATATATATATATATATATATATATATATATATATATACATATTTTAAACATGCTAAGATCAGTCCAAAAATAATTTTAGGGACAATTTCAATTTCTCCTAGGTCCCTTATAAGTATAGCTTACCAAATCAGCAAATAAAATTCTATTAGTCTATCAGACCAGAAAAGAAACACTAGAAAATAAGAGAAAACAATAGAACCCCTTCTCCTTCAAAAACAGCTTGATTCTCAGGAAAATCTCCGTTTTTGGCGCCAATCATGACTTTTTTTGGGAAAAAAAGATCTGATTTTAAATGGAAAGAAGATGGGCCAACAGCAGGCCTGAGAGACAACTAAGAGCTTCTCTCTGCCTGTATTTTAAAGCAAACACATATAAACACATAAACAGAGTCAGAACATTTAGAACCAGAGAGGCCCCCAAAATCTGGGGAAACTCCACTCTGCTCTCACACTAGAAGGTCCCTTTAAACAATACAAAAAGACAAAAAATAAGGATAACACCAACAAATGTGACAAATCTTCTGAGAAACCAGAGGAAAAATGCAGAGAACTTTCCATGTTTCACAATACATTTTTCCATTCAAAGGTTTGATTCTAACACTTCTTGATTTTAACTAAAAATAACTATAACCTTTGAGAAGGCAGTCACTCAAAAATCCCTCAACCTAATTGGAATATTCCCTTGTCCCCCTATCAGCTTAAAGTAAACCAAATAACTTCGACATCCCTAAATCTTTTCTGGGAGGGGAGTCTCATAAATCCTCAATCATCCCATTATTTTTTGTAATAATCAAATTACGTATTTTAAAATGAACCCGATTATCTTGTCTTTTTTGAAATTAAATAACATTTTTAACATTTTATTTTATTTTAACAAGTCTTCATGAAACAATTCTCTCTCTCTTATCTAGTGCTTTTTCTTAATTCCTCTCTCAGTTAACTTCAAGATCTAGATAAGCAAGCTATGAGCAAACAAGCTGTCTGATCTCTCACATCCATTGTTCCTTCTTTTTCAGGCAATTTTAGCCATGCCTGTTCATGTGCCTGTAAACTATAGCCAATTTGATTATTTGCTCCATGGACCAGTGCTAGAGAGCATTTCAAATGTTATTCTTAACCCTGCTGCTTCATTTCTTTTAGCCTGATTAGTATAATTCTCAAAAAATTTAGTTTTCCATATTAAGTAAACTTCTGGTGTAAGAGTAATTTTTGCTGTCATGGTCCAATCTTCTGGGGCTAATATTTGTCTAACTAATATTTCTATTATATTCAAAACATATGAACTGATTTTACCATACATGCTAGTTCCTGATTTTAATTCTCTAAATGTTTTAAAATCTAAATTATTGTATCCTCTCCAAACAATCCCTGAAATCTTTTAATCAGGTCTCTCGAGCACAGGAAAAGAGACCAATGACTCCCTCATGTTCCATGGAATCTTCTCTCTATTGCTTTTTGAGCAGATATTTAAACAATATTCATATGCCCCTTATCTTTGGTAACATTTTCTTCTTTAGACTGTAAAGGAGCAGAAGGTGGGTTGTTAGAGTTAGGAGGAGGTGGAGCTAGCTGGGGAGCCACAACCACCTGAAGCCCAGGAGCAGCAGTCACTGTGACAGCTTGCGGGGGTGGGGTCCAGCATCCCAGAGACTCTCTGGTACAAGTTCCTAAAGTGGGAGCCAGGAGGAGGATTCTCTTGGGAAGGTAGGGCCCTGTGGCCTTGGCTCCTACACCACTCCTTCCACCTGGAGGCAGGTACAGGTCTGGAGGTGGCGTTGGAGGTAGCATTGGAGGTAAAACTCACCACTCCCTTTTACTCTTATCTTCCTGCTGAATAGTTTGAACATCTACATCAACTTTTAATATACTCTGAGCCAATGGAACATCTCCAGGTGGAGTTAGGCAGGTTTTTAAAATATTCCATAGTGAAAAGACTCCTATAGGCAATGTCTCCTGACCTTCCTTTTTTAAAATGTTCACTCATCTGTTTCTCCACAGTTTCCCATTTTTCAATACTTAATACTCCTTCTTCTGGAAACCAAGGACAACACTTTTGTAAACATTCTATAAATTCTTCCACTTGTTTTGTTGTTATTAACAAATCTCTTTAACTATGTGCTTTAGCATTTTCAAATAATGTCCTCTATCCTTATACTATCCCTGCCCCATTTTAATACTCTCTGTTTTAGACCTGATGAAAAAAAACTTATTTACCTTTTAACTTGCTGTCCTTTTTTGAGTACTCTTTTGACCCACAGTTGTCCATACTTTATCTTTCCTTTCAAGATTGATTCCCCTCCAGGTCTGGCTGTCTTTCTATCTATCTATCCATCTGTTAGTCCTTCTGTCTGTCAGTCACCGGTCAGACACTAGCTATCGCTCTCAATAGCTCTGGTATGGGTCTAGACATGAACTTCCAAGAGTCAGATCAGGTAGAAAAACATAGCCAAATACACAAGGTTGGGAAGTGAAAATATGCCAACTTTATTTTTGGAAACTCAGACTTTTTATAGCAAAAACTTATCTCAGGAATGACCAGTTAAAGGAGACCTATTTTCACAATTTCCTGGGTAAAATTACAATATTTGTTCTTAGAAATCTGCATACTTCTATCAGAAAAACCTTTTACAACCATCTCTGGAGCCACAGATTATCAGAGGTCAGGGTTCACTGGTGAGCCAAGGGATCCATACGATGAGCAATAATCCATGCATATCTTTGATGAAGAAGATCACCAAGGATATATGAGTATCATTCCCTGGGGCTGGTCTTCTACAGCACTGTTTCCATGGTATATATTTTTCTAAGTTGAATGTGATGAGAGAGAGATCATATCCTTAAGGAAGAAAAACAAACTATAAGAAATAGTAAAATTACATAATAAGATAAAGGTTTTTTTTTTAATTAAAGGTAATAGTCTGTGGTCTTTGCTCAAACTCCACTATTCTTTTTTTTTGGATACAGATGTTATTCTCCATCACAGATAGCCCAAAATTGAGCCCCATTGTTGCACTGATGGAATGAGCAAGTCCATTAAGTTTGATTATCACCCCCATGTTGCTGCTAGGTTGTACAATGTTCTGGTTCTGATCATCTCGCTCAGCATCAGTTGATGCAAGTCCTTCCAGGCTTCTCTGAATTCCCATCCCTCATGGTTTCTAATAGAACAATAGGATTCTATGACATACATATACGGTAGTTTGTTAAGCCATTCCCTGATTGAAGGACATTACTTAATTTCCAATTCTTTGCCACCACAAACAGGGCTGCTATGAATATTTTGTACAAATGATGTTTTTACCCGTTTTCATAATCTCTTCAGGGTATAGACCCAGTAGTGGTATTGCTGGTTTTTGTTGCCCTTTGGGCATAATTCCAAATTGCTCTCCAGAAAGGTTGGATGAGTTCATAGTTCCACCAACAATGTATTAGTGTCCCAGATTTCCCACATCCCTTCAAACATTGATCATTGTCCTTTCTGGTCATATTGGCCAGTCTGAGAGGTGTGAGATGGCACCTCAGAGACACTTTTATTTGCATTTCTCTAATAAGTAATGATTTATAGCAATTTTCCATGTGACTATGGATAGCTTTGATTTCCTCATCTGTAAATTACCTTTACATATCCTTTGACTATAAAAATGATTATTTTAAAAGTTAAAAAAACATTCATTAACACATCATGGAAATTAAATGTAGACTAATGCTAGAAGGTTGATATAAAATGTAATTTAATTTATTAATTTTCTTATTGAGTAACTACTTCTAAACTATATTTTCTTCCACATTAAATGCAGTTTTCTCATGGTCAGATCAGGCAGTCTGAGTGAACAAATTTCTCTTACCATACTGTTTCTTTTTAATATAAAGTAAAACAATATAATGATTGATTTTGGAAATTTTAAATCTTTAGTTTTATCTATGACCTTTCCTAACTGAATCGTAATTTCTCTCTTCAATCACTTGGAACTTTTTTAGGTGAATAATGGATTAAGTTTCTTCTATCTGACCCCCCTAAAGTAGAACTACTAAATGGTAGAGGTTTTATGAAAATAGATTTTAAGTCAAGGTAGGGAAGAAAAAAAATGCTAACAGTGAAAGATGTCAATAAATGTGAGTAGTTGGTTCCCAATCCCATATGTCTTCAAGTTGAGACAGTATATTACTTTGCTATAGATCTAATATAATTTTTGGATTTATGATTTTGATGGGCATTGGATCAGAGTACTGAACTGCCTTATAATTCTGCTATGATTATATGATTCAATGAATGCTAAATTAGAAGAATGTGAAGAATTGCAATCAGATTTAACTGATTAACAAGCAATAAGAATTTGATCAGATATAAAAGATCAGCTACTTTAAATTATTCATTTTTTTGGAATGAAGTGCTAATATCTTAATGAAGTGTTATTTTATTTTCTTCTTAATGAAAAGATAAAATATTTATATGGGTCATTTTTCTAAAAATATACAAATAGTGATGTGGTTTGGTTAAGGTGACTATAGTTCTATGGTTATATACAACTTATAACCAAGTTCTACCACAAAATTTCCATACTCTACCTACTTTTAACTAATCTTCTATTTATAATCCTTATAAAATTGTTCTTGAAAACTAACTTAACCCGAAAATCAAAATGCTGTTTCACTTAATAAATTTCCATGCATATAATTAGGTAGTATATGCTTTTACTTGCCAAGAATTTC
The DNA here is from genome assembly GCF_037893015.1 of Macrotis lagotis. Classification (NCBI taxonomy): domain Eukaryota; kingdom Metazoa; phylum Chordata; class Mammalia; order Peramelemorphia; family Peramelidae; genus Macrotis; species Macrotis lagotis. The sequence continues at coordinate 131,178 of NW_027422304.1, read as the reverse complement.
TCACTGTTTTTGAATTAAACATATAAATTGATATTTAGCAAAATTAAAGACTATAGAGCTTGCTCTATATTTAACTGGAATTATGATGCTGGAAAAGACAGTTATCCCTTCATATTACAGTTTCTTCCCTGGCAAAATAAACAAAAAAATAAATAATTAATGAACAAAAAAACAAACCAACAAATAAATAGAAAAAATTGTAAAATTTCCTAGTTCTAAAACTTTATGATTCTATTATATAATGTTCCTGGAATAGTCTTAATACAACTTAGTGATTACAATGGAAACTTTATCATTGTTACTACAATCATTCCAGCTAGAACTGATACAATTAGGCACTTCTCAGTATGTTTATTTTTTTGGGGGGGGGCTTTAAAAAAAGCTATCAAAATTGCTTCATGCTAAAAACTGTAATGAAATTAATATCTTCTTATTCAAAATCCTCTTATTAAAATTCTACACTTTTGATAAGAAGTCTCAAATTAAATTGGCCTTATTTCTAAAAATCTATTTCAAATATTGAATGAAAGCACAAACTTCCCTAAGAATTGCTCAAAGCAAAATACATTAAATAAAATAAAAATAAAAATATTGAATGTTAGGGATGCAAATACTCCCAGGTGTCATTCAAACAATCCTTCTCTTAAATAAAACCTAGCAATATACCTAGGAAATCATTAAGATCTTTATAGCTGATAGAGAACACAATTTTTCAAAGATAAGGCTCCATTTTTTAAAATGGCTCTTATAATTCATAATTTTCATTTGATTTTCATTCGTTGTTTAAATGTTCTAGGAAAAAAAAATATCCTTCACAAAAAGCTAATTCCTGTATTTCATCCCAAACTGAAAAAGGTTTTGGTTTTGTGATTTTCTCTTTATTCACCTCCTTAACTTCACTCTTCTTTATTTTATGGTCAGATTTATCTAATTCTGAGAGAGAGGGAGGGAGGTTGGGATCCTCCATCATTAAAGTTTTGCTATTTATGTCTCCTTGTAATTCTTACAGCTTCTCTAAGAATTTGGATGCCACACCACTAAGTGCATGAATGTTTAATATATATATATGTATGTATATATATGTATGTGTATATATATATATATACACATATATATGTACATGTATATTTGTGTGTATATGTATATATATAATTCTAAGCTTTTTATACCTGATTCCCTTTCTAAATAACCTCCATGAACACACAAACCTAAGCCTAAGCATCATACAAAACCAAATCATTTCATGAACCATTTGTATACCCCCAAGCATACTCTCTCCCACACTCCTTCCCCCTTTAACTCTCCAACCATCTTAATCTCTTTATGTCCAATCCTTCTATATAGGCTCCTACCCTCTGCCTCTATGGTATTACAAACCCCAAAGTATCAAGTTATTGCTATTATTTGTTATTATTAACTATTAGAGCCTATAAGTGCTCTTAGTACTACAACAACTCAGAAGTTCTCTCTTAAGTACTTTATTATTGATTGTAATATAAGGGAGGCTACCCAGCATAGGATGCCCTCATACATGAGATATGTTTAGGGTAAACACAGCAACTTTTCACCTGGGCTTTTTACCTCAAACATAGCGATGTCATCATGGTCCTCTTCAATGGAAAGACAAGAACCATTTGTATCCATATCCTCTAAATTCAATCTCTTCAATTATATTCAATCCTTTAACTATCCTAAGAGAAATACAATTATCAAGAGTTGCAAGTGTTATAGCTTCCCTTGTAAGTTTGTATCCAATTTAATGTTCTTGACTAACATGATTTTATTTGTTTTATTTATTTATTTATTTATTTGTTTATTTTTTGTTCTGTTTTTTTCCCCCTTTCTATTTCCATTTCTATATATCTCATGAATTGTGTATTTGGTGATTGAATTCTCTGTTCAGTTCTGGTCTTTTTTTCAGGAAATTTTGGAAGCCCTTTGAACATCCATATTTTCCCCTTATAGCATGTGTGGAATTTTGCAGAGTAGTAAATTCTTAGTTGTAGTCCTAGGTCCTTTGTCTTCCGATTTATAATATTCTAGGTCTGCTGGTCCTTGGATATTTTTTTTCCTTCCTTTTTGCAAGGCAATGGAGTTAAGTGACTTGCCCAAGGTCACAGCCTGAATTTGAACTAAGGTCTTCCTGACTACAGGGCAGATACACTATCCACTTTGGTGTTGAAACTGATATATTTAGTGTAAGTCTGATTGTTTCTCCTATGTATTTAAATTGCTTATTTTTTTATTGCTTGCAATATTTTCTCCTTTATTAAGATTCTGGGATTTGATTTTGAAAGATCTTGGAGTTTTTATCCTGGATTCTCTTTCTGGAGGAGTTCTCTTTATTCTTTTGAAGGTTATTTTGTCTTCTTGTTCTAGTATGTTTGGGCAGTTTTCCCTGATGTTTTCCTAAAAGATATTTTCCAGCCTACTTTTTGATCTAGGTTTCCTAGTAGTCCAATAATTAGTAAATTACCTTTCTGGGATGCATTTTCCAGATTGTTTTTCCTAAAAGGTACTTTATGTTTTCATTTTTTACCAGTCTATTTATTTTATTTGATGGAATCTTTTAGTCTCATTGATTTCTATCTGTCTAATTCTAGTTTTTAGGGTTTTATTTTCTTCAGTTAGCTTTTGTGTTTCCTTTTCCAGTTGGTTAATTTTACTTTTTTGCTGAGTTTCATTCCCTTTCCAGTTGGTTGATTTGAATTTTCGATGAGTTGCATTCCATTTCTGGTTGTTCGATTTGAGTTTTGTCAACAACAACATTGTGAGATGAACAATCTTGATGGAAGCAGCTCCCCACAGCAGTCCAGAGAAGTAGGACAACTGCATTTGACTGGCTACAAATTATATTATCCCCATTCAGAGGAAGAAAAGCAAAATAAAACAAAACATACACAGACACAAAATCCTTCTGAATCTGATGAACACTTTATAAAAACAATCTCATGCATCTCTTTCCCTTAATCCTGATTCTTCATGGTGGAAATTACTCATTCATAAGCATATTTTTCACAATATGAGTGTACAATTTGAATTTTAGATAAGTTACATTCCTTTTCCAGTTGGCTGATTTTATTTTTTGAAGGGTTACATATTTTTTCCAGTTGGTTATTTTTACTTTTAAATGGGTTGATTTTATTATTTTTTTAGAAGTTGACCTCTTTAGTCAATTTTTCATAATTTTCCTGAGGACATGATTCTCATTTCTTTTTTCCATTTTTCTTTTTCCTGTCTTCTTTGGTTTTTGAATTCTTTTTTAAGCTCTTCTATGAACTTTTGAATTTGAATGCATCATAGTCTCTTTTGAGATTTTCCCTGAAAGTAATTTTTCACTTTCTTCTTCTGAGGTGGTATTGTTGTCACCTTTATCTGCATAGTAGCTTTATATAGTTAGCACTCTTTTAGTTTCTTTGTTCATTTTGATTGAGATCTGCTACTGGGATATAGGGAGCATAGTCCCAAACTTTTTATGATGGAATTGGAATCTGGTCCCTGGCTTATCTTTGGCCAAGATTTTGCCCATGCAACCCAGGCAATGCTTTTGCAGAGATTTGTTTCCTCCTTTATGTCCAAGTTCTATTTATGCAGTAGTTTGTTCCTAACCCATTCCTCTCTTTTGCCCCAGTGTTCCCAGATTTTGTTTGGGGTTGGGACCCTCCCTATTGGCTTGCTATATAGCTGCCAGGTCCTATGCTGTTGTTAAGCAGTTGGGATCTGAACTAAATTGTGTCTAAAAACCTCCCACTGCCTTTCTCACTCTCCTGCCTCCTGGATTTTACTTCTGCTTTCCCCACAAAGAATAAGACCTTCACTGAAGATCCTTCATGATGGTTACAGTTGAAAACTTGTTTCTATCTTGTCTTTTTTTTTTTATTGGGAAGACCTGTAGCTTTAATGTCTATGTAGAGGCTTCATTTAATGTTATGAAGGAAAAGTTCTGGGAGCTCCACTCCACCATATTGGCTCTGCCTTAGAGGTCCTGTGATTGTTTTTCTAGTAGAACAAATTCTTTGGCAACTTCTTTCAAACTGAAACATATATATGGTCCAGGCATGAGATCACACCTACTTTCTGAGAATAAGGCTTGCTAATTATGGTAAGATGCCTTTGGATGATGAAGTCTTTGGCTATAACTCATGAAAAGATATAGCTTAAAAATCCTTCAATCATTTGAACCTCTCTTTTACTTTGGCAATTGTAAAAGATTGAAGGATCAGAAAATGGCAGTGGAGGTGTCTTAGAATCGCATAACTTTTAACTCTAATTTGACTTCAGTTATTCTCAATGGAAACATATTGCCCAGTTAAAAATGATTTAATACTATTTTTTCTTTATTTTTTCATTTCTTTCTTTTCTTTTCTTTTTGGCTACAAATGATACCAGAAGACAAAGAGAAAATGTAGCCAAAAGAGAAGTTACCAGTTTCATGTAAATAGAGCAATTGAGTCACTTGGATTTCCCTTATGCTAAAAGGCAACAATAAACTTCATTTAAAGAAATGCTTGGTCATCTTCCTTGGGACATTTAAGTTTATGCCTGCAGGAAGACATAAACAGCAAAACTCTACTGGTGGGAGACCTCAACCTCCCACTCTCAGATTCATATAAATCTAATCATAAAATAAACAAAAAGGAAGTTAAAGAGTTGAATAGAATGTTAGAAACTTACATATGATAGACCTTTGGAGAAAATTGAATGGAGATAGAAAGTAATATACCCTTTTTGCTATGCTACATGGCACCTACACAAAAATTGACCATGTATTAGGGCATAAAGAACCTCATAATCAAATCCAGAAAGACAAAAATATTGAATGCATCCATTTGAGCCCATGATGCAATACAAATCATATGTAATAAAGATCCAGGGAAAGACATGAAACTAATTGGAAACTAAATAAGTTAATTTTAAAGAATGAGTGGATCAAGCAACTAATCATAGAAAGATTAATGATTTCGTCAAAGACAATGACAATAAAGAGACAACATACCAAAACTTAGGGAATACAGCCAGAACAGTTATTAGAGGATACATATCTCCAAATATTTACATGAATAAAAGAGAGAAAGAGGATATCAATGAACTGAGAGCATGCAATTAAAAAAGTTAAAGAACAAATTACAAATCCCCAAATAAATACTGTTAGAAATTCTGAAAGTTAAAGGTGAAATTAAGAAAATTCAAATTAAGAAAATTATTGAATTAATAAATAAAACCAATAGTTGGTTATCATGAAACAAACATTAAAAAAATAAACCTTTGCTTAATTTGCTTTAAAAAAAGAAAGAAAAGAGCCAAATTACTAGTATCAAAAATAAAAAAAATGAATTCACCACCAGTGAGGAAGAAATTAAAATCATAATTAGAAACTATTTTGCCCAACTGTAAGTCAAAAAATTTGATAATTTGAATAAAATGGATGAATATTTACAAAAAATATAAATGGACCAGGTTAAAAGAAGAAGGTACCTAATCCTGTCTCAGAAAAAGAAATTCAACAAACCATCAATGAACTCCTTGAGAAAAAATTTCCAGGACCAAATGGATTTACAAGTGAATTCTATCAAACATTTTTGGAACAATTGGTTTCAATTCTATATAAACTATATGAAAAAATAGGGGGAAAGGAGCTCTATAAAGTTCTTTCTATGACACTAATGTGGTACTAATATCTAAACCAGGAAGAGTCAAAACAGAGAAAGAAAATTATAGACTACTTTTCCTAATGAATATGGAAACAAAAATGTTAAATAAAATATTAGTAAAGTTATAACAGCCAGTTATCACTAGGATAATACACTTTAATCTAGCAGGATTTATACCAGGAATGTCAGGTTAGTTCAATATTAGGAAAGCTATCAGCACAATTGACCATATCATAACAAACTAACATATGATTATCTCAGTAAATGCAGAAAAAGCTTTTGACAAAATACAGCACCCATTCCTAAGAAAATCACTAGCAGAAATAAATGGAAAGTTCCTTAAAATGATAAGCATCTAACAACATCAACAATCACTTTATGTAATGTGGATAAGGTAGAAGTATTCCCATTAAGATCTGGAGTGAAGCAAGGCTCCCCATTATCACCACTTTTATTCAATATTGGATTAGATATATTTTCATTAGCAATAAGAAAAAAAAATCGAAGGAACCACAATTGGTAATGAAGAAACAAAATTCCCACTTTATCCAGATGACTACAAGATATAGTACCAAGAGATAGAGAAATTCCATTTAAAATAATTTCAGACAACATAAAATACTTGGGAATCTACCTGCCAAGGCAGACTCAGAAACTATATGAAAACGAGTATAAACACTTTTCACACAAATGAAATCAGACTTAAATAACTGCACAAATATCAATTGCTCATGGGTAAGCCAAGCTAATATAATAAAAATAACAATTTTACCTAAATTAAATTGTTTGTTTAGTTATATCACAATTAAACTTCCAAAAACTTATTTTGGTGAGCTAGAAAAAAATAGGAACTAAAAACTAAATTCATGTGAAGGATCAAGAGCTCAAGAATATCAAGGAATTAATGGGAGGAGAAGCAAAAGGAGGTGAGCTAGCAATATTATATCTAAAATTATATTATAAAGCATCAGCCATCAAAACTGTTTTGTTCTAGCTAAGAAAAAGAGGGATGGATCAGTGGAATAGATTAGATGCAAAAGATACAGCAGTAAATGACCACAGTAATCTACTATTTGATAAACCCAAAGATTTCAGTTTCTGAGATAAAAACTCTTCAATAAAAACTGCTGGGAAAACTGGAAGATAGTATGGTAGAAACTAGGAATAGGCCAATATCTCACACCTTATTCCAAAATAAGGTCACAATAGATGCAGGATTAAACATAAAAGCTCCTATTATAAATCAATTAGAAGAACAAGGAATAGTTAACTTTTCAAATCTATGAAAAGGGGAATAGTTTATGACCAAAGAAGAGATAGAGATAAAAAACAAACTGGATAATTTTGATTACATTAAATTTAAAAAACTTCTTATGCAAACAAAACCACTTCAATTAAGATTAAAATAGTAAATTGGGAAGCAATTTTTACAAGTAACATTTCTGACAAATGATTCATTTCTAAAACATATAGAGAACTGAGTCAAATATATAAAAAGTCACCAATTTATGAATAGTCAAATGATATGGAAAGGCAATTCTCAGTCAAAGAAATAAAAGTTATCTATTGCCATATTAAAAATGGCTATATTTATTGATTAGATAAATGCAAATTAAAACATTGTTTGTGGAGTTGTGAACTGATCCAACTATCCATGGAGAACAATTTGGAACCATTCCCAAAGGGCAAGAAAATATGTGTAAAATATCCAGCAAAACCACTATTGGGTCTCTAAATTGAAGCAACCATGAAAATGGGTAAAAATCCTACATGGACAAATATGTTCAAAGCAGCTCTTTTTTTGTGGTGGCAAGGAATTAGAAATCGAGTAGGGGCCCACCATTTGGGGAATGGCTGAAAAAACTGTGGTTCTGTAAGAAATCCTGCGAAATGAAATTTCAGGAAAACCTGAAAGACTTATATGAATTGATCCTGAGTGAAATGAGTAGGACCAGAAGAATATTATATACACTAACAACATTGGGTGATGATGAACTATGACGACCTTGTTCATTTCAACAGTAAAATAATCAGACAACTTTAAAAGGCTTGTAATGGAAAATATTGAAAAGGAACTGTGGAGTTTAAATGAAGGTCAAAACTTGTTAGCTTCAATTTTTGAAAGTTGCCTTCTGTATTACGTCTTTTATCTCTCTAAAGTTTTTGTCTACCCATTGGATCTAATTCTTCTCTGATAACATGATCAATATGTATCTATTTTTTAGATAGAATCTCTATCAAGTTGCTTTTTTTTAGGAGGGAGGGAAGGGTGAGAGGAAGCAAAATGCAAAACTCAAAACCATGTCCAAAAAAAGATTGGTAAAAACTACTGTTGCATGTAGTTGGAAAAACAAACAAATTATATGTATATACACAAAGCAGAGATCTCATAAAGGACCTGTCAATATACAATTGAAATAAATTTAAACAAAATAAAATATTTAAATTTAAAAATTCTCTGTTTAGAACCCAAAACAAAGATATGCAATGGTTATAGGAATATAGCAAGGATGTCCATTCTCCCCACTATTATTTGGTATATTTCTGGAAATATCAACAATAGCATAAGACAAAAGAAAGAAGTTAGAGGATAGAAAATAGATAAAGAGTATATAAAACTATCACTTTCTGCTCATTATTAAATAACTTATTTGGAAAATTCAAAAGGATCAGCAAAGATATTAAAACATTAGCTTGAACAAAGTTATAGGTTACAAAAAATCATCAAAAATAATAGTATAACTTTATAATTATAACAAAACAAAAATTAGTAAAAAGGAAAAAATCTCATTTCAAATTGATATACACAATACATAAATTTCTATCACTCAAAGCACACAAAATACTTACATAATATTCCTTAAAGAAAACAAAGGTTTTCTTTTAAATGTATGGAGAAATATTTAGTGCTCATAACTAGGTCTTACTGATAGAATAAAAATAACATTATTCAAAGTTAATGTATAATTTTATTGGTACATTATTGCTAAAAACAATCAAATTACAGAGTACAATTTATAGAGCCTATTAAAATTCATAAAAAACAAAAGATCTATAATATCAAGGGAAATTAAGAAAAATATATAGTATCAAGGGAAATTAAGAAAAATACATAACAATGAGGAGGAATAGCTTTTGGTTTTTTTTTCCAGATCTCAGACAAAAATTAAAAGAAATTCTCAAAAATATCTGTATTGATTAGAGAACAGAGAGATAGATCAATGAAACAGAATAGAATATAACTCACTAGCCTAGTGTTTGATAAAACAAAAAAAAGTAGAAATCACTTTCTAAAAACTCCTTATTTAATTTTTTTTCTTTTTTGAAAGGCAATGGGTTTAAGTGGCTTGCCCACGGCCACACAACTAGGTAATTATTAAGTGACTGAGGCTGGATTTGAACTCAGGTACTCCTGACTCCAGGACCAGTGCTTTATCCACTGTGCTACCTAGCCATCCCATCCTTATTTAATTAAAAAAAATAACCTTTCCTCTGGGAACCCTAGAACAAAGTCTGACAGAAAGTAGATTTAAACCAGACTTTAAAACACAATCCACAGCACATTCTCAATGTTTACACGACCATATTAAAATCATATTATAAAAAAAAGTTAGAAGAGAAATAGATCATATTACTCACAGCTATAGGTAAAAAGTATTATTATTAAAACAAAAAATATGTACAACAATTCTAAAACATGGATTACATGAAATTGAAAGGTTTCTACACAGACAATATTCACACATCTTGCATAAGAAAGTGGTCAAATAAGAAACAATCATTGTATCAAATTTCTCTAATAAAGTTTTGTTATTCAAGATAAACATACACTCATACAGAACCCCTATCCTTATGTATATATGTTTATAGTTATATATATATATATACACAATTATTTATATATGTATGTATGTATGTATATATGTTTGTAAGTATCACTAATGAACATATTCCAACAGTTATATGGCCAAAGGATAGGAACAAACAGTTCTCAAAAAAATAAGCAAAGAAAACAACTGCAGTGTATTAAAAGAGTAATGAAGAAAGTTTCTCCAAATCTCTAAGAATAACACATTGCAAATTGAAAAATATGATATAAATGACAAAATTAATTTTAGAGATATTATAGAAAAATAGCCACACTAATATTGTTGGCACAATTTTGGAATTGTGCAAACATTTTTGAAAGTAATTTTCAATTATGCAAATGAAGTGATTAATATGTTCATAACATTTGAATCAAAGATTCTATTAACTCAGTTTATGCCCTAAGGAAATCATTGATAAGAAAAAAGCCCACATATACTTCAAAAATTTGTTATAACAATTTTTAAAAGTATAAAAATTGAAAACAAAGTCAATGACCATCAATTGATCAAACAAGTTGTGTTTCTTTAATGAAATGAATATTATTGTGCTGTAAGAAATGTAAAATATGAATAAAGAGAAAGATGAAAAGATCTGTTTGAACCAATGCAGTGAATAAAGCAAAGTCAAGGAAATATTATATAGAATATTTGCAATGATATATATATATATATATATATATATATATAATATTCACACAGTAAAATGCAAAAGAAAGTATAATACAATGATTAAGATCATATATTATTCAAATGATGAGATATAAACTCTCACTTAATTCCCTTTATAGAGGTGAGAGGTCCATACTTGCTACACACAGTACATGTTTTTGGACTTTTTCGATGCATAAATCTGTTGTGCTGAATTTATTTTTTCTTTCTCAAAAAATTATTTGCTATATGGGATGGTTATCTGGGGGGGGGAGTTATATGGGATAGCTAGTATTATTTAAGAAAGAAAATATCAATAGAAAAAATTAATATCATGTCATATTTTTTTCTGAAACTTAATTGTTAAACATTTGTTTGCGCCTCTCCTAGACCATTCAATTTAGACTACTATTTTTTTTATTTAAAATTCTTCCATTATTAAATCATCTAACTGTTCTGGTATTGTGCAATATGTGGTTTTGATAAACATGGTCTCTTTGTCTATATTCTAGTCAATGAAATACATTTTAAACAGCACAGGACACCTTATATATCATAAACATTCTATGACACCTGTTTCCATTGACATTGCTATCAATTAAACAGTTGCTCACCAATTTTAGAGGTAGATATTATTTTTGAGAGAATTCATTATTTCTAATATAGGTTAAACCACTTCCCCAAGATAAAATAAGAGAACTTTTCCTACTAAACTACGTCATCCTTCCCTCCCCCCAGTGGCTAACATGACCACATCATCAATTCATTTCATTTAAAGAAATTAATTGGGATTTGTGAGTTTTCTGATAAGTGCCTTATCTGCAATGAACAGTTAGTCCACTACAGATTTTAGGTTCTCAAATTATCTAATCAGTGTCCTGATGGAATATAGTATGAATTATTAATGGTTATGATAGTATAGAGTCAGTAAAACAAATTCTAAAACATGTAAATATGTAATATCAACTAGAAGCTAATTAGGGTTGACTAAGGTAAGTGGTTAATACTAAAAGAAAGTATTGAATTTGACCTCTTTTATATTTTTGCCTATAATTAAAAAATTTTACTGGTGGCTAGGAAGCATCCAGAACATTGCTTTTTAAAGCTATTATTTGGAATAAAGATAGGAAGGGAAGGAAATAATGAAGCACTGAGGCAATATAAAAGAAAATACATTGCAAATATTCAGGGAAATTTCCATTTCTATGTCACATAGTCAAGATCAACAACCTCTTTAAGAGACCAATATCACAGAGCTAATTTCAAACCACATTGTGAAACAATTATGACTATTGTTTTCAAAGATTATTATAGAATCTGTGGGAGAGGTACATGGCACTGAATAGGAGGGATAAGTGGCATCTAGAGAGAGAGAGAGAGATGTAAAAAAGAGGGGAAATGATGAGATTCTCTTCAGGAATCTGGAATAATAATTGCCTTTGTAATTTGTTAAAAAAAAAAGAAAGTTCTTTCTAACCTTGCTCCACCTTCCCAAAGTGACTATAAAATGAGGCAGAATAATAAAGGGCTATAAATTATGTGTTAAAATAGAAATGTAGAATTAACATATTTTAATTGTTGAAAGAGAATGCAATAGAACCTTCTTAGAGTAAAATGGTATTTACAATCAGCATATAAATGTAGAGTATTAATTAGAAAATAGCAGTAAAAAGGGGAATAAGACATTGAAGCCAAGGGGTTTAAGGATGCCAGAGCATGGATTTTAGAGGTCCTGAGAAGATATATTTAGAAATATGTTTCATAGATGAAGTCCAGAAATGTTAATGACATTGATAAGTAGTAATGTTGAAGGACAAGTGTAATATTGTTGTCACAATGTGAATTGGTCTGGCTATTCAGAATATCAGTTGGGAATTATTCAAGAAAATTAAGTAAGGTATTATTAGCTTATAAACTAAAGATCTGTCTATTAAGTGAAGACCCTGAGGAAATTAACACGAGAAAAAAGATAAAATACTAACATACATAAGCCTAAACACAAAATAGATAACAAAATATTCCTAGTAACATTCTTTGTGATATCAAAGAACTAGAAACAAAGTGAGCATCCAGAAATTAGATAATGAAAAGCTATGTTATGTATATATATATATATATATATATATATATATATAAATATTAAGATTCAATAAGAAATGCATCATATGCATGTTTGTTTTTGTACATAATTCCATATTTTCACCCTTTTCTAGGATAGCTTTTACACCAGGAAGAAGTTGTTTCTTTGCTTTTAAAATATTATTTCATTTCATGTGAAGTTGTCCAGTGCTTATAATGTTGATCAATTTCTAATTCTTTTGTTTTTTAAGATTCTTTTCTTTTTTTCCATTACATGCAAAAGTTTTAAAAATGTATTTATTCAGAAGGTAGAGTTCCACATTTTTCTACCGACTTTCCTTCCTCCACCCTTCCCATGACATTGAACAATCTGATATAAATTGTACATGTAAAATTGAGTTTAACACATTTCCATATTAGTCATATTATGAAAGTAGAATTAGAACTAAAGGGGAAATTATGCAAAACAAAGAAAAACATAAAATAAACTTTTAAAAATGAAGATTTTAAAAATTGGCATTCATGATTTCTTACAGAAAAAATGGTACTTCATAATATTCATTTACCTTAAGAAGTAAGTAGTCACCAATAAACTCCCTAAGAATTGATGGACATTCAGTCAATTTCCAATATATTTCCATTACAAAAGAGCTTCTGTAATATTTGTAATTACACAAATTGTAATATTTATGGTCTCAGATTAGTAGTGGTTTTGAAGTATCAAAAAATGCATAGTTTTTATTGACCTTTGGGAATAGTTCCAAATATTACTCCAGAATGGTTGGATCAGTTCACAACTCCACCAACAGCACATTTGTGTCCCAGGTTTCCCATATCCTCTCAAACATGGAGCAGTTTCCTTTTTTTATCATATAAGTCAATTGTTCAGTGTGAAGTGGTGCATCAGAGAAGTTTTAATTTGCATTTCTCTAATCAATAATGATTTAGAGGATTTTTCATAAGACATCATTTAGAGAATGACTTATATTCTTATAAATTTGTCTCAGTTCTTAATATAGTTTAGAAATGAGTACTTTATCAGAAACATTATAGCTATGAAAATTATTTTCCCACCTTCTGCACTCCTTTTAATCTACATTGTTTTTTTTGGGCAAAAACAAATGTAGTTGAAAGCAACCATTTTGCAATTTATAATATTCTCTAACTCTTTTTTTGGTCAAAAACTTCTCTCCATTCCATAGATGACATATAGAGTATTCCTTGTTCTCCTAATTGGTCTAGGATATCACCCTTTGTGTATGAATCCTGCACCCATTTTGACCTTATTTTGACAGTGTGGGAAATGTGGATCTAAGCTTGGTTTTGCCATCTTCTTTTCCAGTTTTCCCAAGAATTTTTGTCAAATACTGACTCCTTATCTCAGAAGCCAGAATCTTTGGGTTTATCAAATAAGAAATTAATGTAGTCATTTACTACTGTTTTTTTGGTACCTAATCTATTCCACTGATCCACTTCTCTATTTCTTAGCTAGTATCAAGCAGTTTTGGTGATTATTGTTTTAAAATGTAGTTATAGATCTGGTAGAACTAGGCTGCCTTCCTTTGCTTATTTTTTCACTAATTTTCTTGATATTCTTTATATGCTCCAGATGAATTTTATTACTATTTTTTCTCTCTAAAGTAGTTTTTTTAGTGGGGGGGTTGTTGATTGGAATGGTACTTCAAAGTAATTTAAGACAGAATTGTCATTTTTATTATATTATCTTGGCCTAACCAAAAGTAATTGATATTTTTCCATTTGTTTAAATCTGACTTTATTTTTGTGAAGTGTATTATAATTGTATTCATATAATTTCTGGGTTTGTGTTGGCAGATAGTTTTCCAAGTATATTATGTTGTCTACAGTTACATTAAGTACAATTTCTCTTTCTATCTCCTGCTATTGGACTTTGTTAGTTATATATAGAAATGCTGGGCTGTTAGGTGGCGCAGTGGATAGAGCACCAGCCCTGGAGTCAGAAGTACCTGAGTTCAAATCCAGCCTCAGACACTTAATAATTACCTAGCTGTGTGGCCTTGGGTAAGCCACTTAACCCCAATGCCTTGCAAAAACTAAAAAAAAAAAGAAAAGAAAAATGCTAATGATTTATATGTGATTACTTTATACCCTGCCACTGTGCTAGAGTTGTTAATTGTTTCAAATACTTTTAAAATTTATTTTCTTTGGCTCTCTATCATCTTCATCATATCATCTACAAAAAAATCTAATTCCTTCAATTTCATTTTTTTCTTTTTTGCTGAAACTAACATTTTTAGCACAATATTGAATAATACTAGTGATAATGAGCATCCCTTTTTCATCCCTGACCTTATTGGAAATGCATCTGGTTTATCCCCATTACATATATTGTTTGTTGATAGTTTTAGATAATGCTTATTATCTTAAGAAAAACTCTTTTGTATTCCCATATTTGGCATCTATTGAGATAATCACAAGATTTCTTTTACTTTTGTTATTGATAAGATACATTATGTGGATGGTTTTTCAATCATTCAATCATTCCAGCATACATATTATACATCCTGTCTATATACAGTGTATTATCCTAGTTAACTTGCTGTAATCTCTTTGCTAAAACTTTATTAATATTTTTTGTGCCAATATTCATTAGGACATTACTTTATAATTTTCTGCGTCTGTTTTGGCTCTTCCTGGTTTAGGTATCATATCATCACCAGATGTCATAAAAGGAATCTGACAGAACTTCTTATTCATCCAAATAGTTTATAAAGAACTATTAGGGACAACTTGGTGGCAGAGTACCTCCTGCTCTAGAGGCAGGAGGAACAGAGTTCAAAGCTGGTCTCAGACCCTTAATAATTACCTGACTGAATGATCTTGGTCACTTTACCCCATTGCCTTGCAAAACAAACAAACAAACAAACAAAAAAAAGAATTAATTGTTCTTTAAATGTTTGGTAGAATTAACTTGCAAATTCATTTTGCCCTGAAGATTTTTTCTTAGGGACTTTATTGATGACTCAGTCAATATTTTTTTTCAGAAATGAGGTTATTTAAGTATTTTATATTCTCATCTTATAATCTGGGTAGCTTATATTTTTTTGGTATATATTCATTCAGTTCACTTATGTTGTGAGAAGTTTTGGTATACACTTGAATTGGAAAATTTGTGAGCAAAATAGTTTTGAATTATTACTTTAATTACTTAATTACTTTAATCTTCCCATGCACTTTATCTCATGTAATTTTTATTGCATCATGATCTGAAAAAGATGCATTCAACATTTTTGCTTTTCTAGCTTTGATTATGAGTTTTTTAATGGCCTAATATATAGGCAATTTTAGGGCAGGTGCCATGTACCACTGAGAGAAAAGTATATTTCTATCTTCTCCAGAGATCTTTTAAACCTTTAAAAAAAAACCTTTTAAACCTTTTAAAAACTTCATTCACCTTCTAACTTCTTTATTTTTTATTTTGTGGTTAGATTTATCTCATTCTGAGAGAGGAAAGTTGAGGCACATCATTAATATCATTCTCTGTCTATATCCCTATAAGGTGTTTAGCTTCTCCTCTAAGAATTTGGATGTTTTACTGCTTGGTGTATCTACATTTAATAACGAAATTGCTTCATTGCCTATGGTATCTTTTATTAAAAATATAGTTTCCTTCCTTAGTCCTTTTAATGAGATTGCTATTCCTGCTTTTTTTAAAACTTCACCTGAAGCATAAAATCATCTGCTACAATCTTTTATCTTTACCCTGTGTGTACCTCTCTGCTGCAAATGTATCTTGTAAATAGCATATTGTAGGATTCTGTTTTTGAATCCATTCTGCTGTCTGCTTCCATTTTATGAGAGAATTCATCCCATTTACATTAACTGTTAAGATTACTAATTCTGGCTAGGTGGTGCAGTGGATAGAGCACTGGTCCTGGAGTGTGGAGGATCTGAGTTCAAATCCAGCCTCAGACACTTAATAATTACCTAGCTGTGTGGCCTTGGGCAAGCCACTTAACCCCATTCACATGCAAAAAAAAAAAAAACATGACTAAAAAAAGATTATTAATTCTGCATTTTTCTCAAACCTATCTTCCCCCCCTTAGTATTTTTTTCTCTCCTTTCCCCTTTTCCCTACTCCCCAATATTTTGCTCATAACTACTGCTTCTCTTGATCTGTCCTACCATCTATCAGCCCTCTTTCCTTTTGCTCTACCTATCCCCAATTTCCAGTTGTTAATTTTACTTTTAGGTGTGTTGCTTTCCTTTTCCAGTTGATTAAAAGGAATGTAATTTTAGTTTTGTTAAGTTATATTCCTTTTACAATTGGTCAATTGTACTTTTTGATGAGTTTACATTCCTATACCATTTAGACATTTTTTCTTTTTTTTAATTAAAGATTTTATTTGAGTTTTTGAGTTTTACAATTTTACCCCCAATCTTACTTCCCTCCCCCCACCTCCTGGACATTTTTAATTTTAAATGAATTGATTTCTTTTTTCCATTTGGTCAATATTACTTTTAAGGGTATTGTTTATTTCAGAAATCTCCTGCACTTCTTTTCTCAAATATTCTTCTTCCTCTCCTTTTCAGTTTTGGAAAATCCTTTTTGAGCTATTCTAAGAGGCCTTTTAGATTGCAGACTAAATTGAAACCCTTGAGGTTTAATATATAGAAGTTTATGACACTACTTTCCTCTTCTGATAGTGCCTTTTAATTGTTCCTATCAGAATAGTAACTATGTATGGCTAGCATTTTTTTATTCATTTTGATAATTGAGCACGGCTTCTGGGGCACAGGGTATATAGTATTAAGCTTTCTGGGCTAGGGGTCAGGGTCTGAACCCTGACTTATCATTTCCCTATGGTGTTTCAGGTGCTAGTATTTTGCTCCTTGCATTAGGGTAGCCCAAACTAATCTGACTAGTTGCACCAATGTTCCCAGGACCTAAGTTGGGGATGGGACCTTCACTGCTGGCCTGTTGCATTGATAGCTTGCTTAGCCAGACAAGAACTGTGCTGTAACTAAGAGACTTAGGTTAACTTTCTTTTTCTCTTGCCTACATTAGGCCATACTTGCTTTTTACCCACATGAGACTGAACTTAATTGAAGTTTTTCCATCATATCTAGAGTTAAGAACTTCTTTCACTCTTTTGTGTGTGCGTGTGTGTGTGTGTGTGTGTGTGGTTTCTATAGCTTTAGGAACCATTTAGTGTCTATTTCAGGAAAAGGTCCAGGAGCTTCCAAGTTTCACACTACCATCTTTATTGCTCTAATTCTCTTCTTGAATAATAATGTTTCTGATAATACAACTATCAGTATTTTGATATATCACAAAAGAAAAGTAACCAAAAAGACATGAGAAACCTTTGATTCCTTTCATTTCTTAACTGTGAACCATATTTTGTTTGAAGTTTTTCATTTATTGTCCTTACATTGTCACTGTATCTCTCTTTGTATCTCTATATATTCATATATATATATATATATATGTATATATATATATATACATATTCATTGATGAGCAGGAATGTCAATACATGCTGAACATATACATATGTAAATTCATGATATACACATTCGCATTTATATATAGATATATAAATTATATATATACATACATATTCTAAATCAAATTTCTCCACACATTAAAATAATTGTATATATACATATATATACATATTTTACATGTATTTGTATGTGAGTGTGTATGTGTGTATGTGTACATACAAATATGATAAATGCAATTATTTCAATGTGAAGACAAACTTGATTTGACAAATACTGGCAAATCTAATCAAGTAGTTCATAATATATTTCTTATTTTTGTTGTCTGAAATTGCTATTGATGCTTAAGCAACAATTATCTTTCTCCTGGTCTCTTATTCCAATTTCTCCTCTAAGAATTTGGATGCTGTACCACTTGATGCATACACATTTAGTATCGAAACTGCTTCATTGTCTATGGTATCTTTTAGGAAGATAAAGTTTCCTTCTTTATCTCTTTTAATGAGATCAATTTTTGCAAGGACTTTGTCTGAGATAAGGATTGCTACCCCTACTTTTTTCACTTCAGCTGAAGCTGCTCCAGCTTCAAATGTGTTTCTTGTAAATATTTATTGTTTGATTCTTATTTTTAATCCACTGTACTATCTGCTTCTGTTTTATGAGAGAGTTCATCCTATTCACATTCTCAGTTATAATTACCAACTCTTTATTGCCCTCCATGCTATCTCCCCTCCCTTTGTAATTTTCTGCTTTTTTCTCCTTATCCCTCCTGCCAGTATTTTAATCCTCTTTCAATGGTTTCCCCCCTACTATCCACCATCCTCCCTTTTCTTTCCCATCTCCCTTCTCCTCTTCTTCCTTCCCTCACTTCAAATCAGTACCTCTTTCCCTCTCTTCCCCTTCTTTCCCCTTACTATACTTGAAAGATAAGCTAGGTTTCTAAACTTAACTGAGTGTGTGTTAATCCCTTTTTGAGTCAAATCTGATAAGAGATTCAAGGGGTTCTCACCTCCTCCCTTCTTTCCCTCTATTGCAATAGGTCCCATGTGATATTATTTACCCCCATTCAATCTCCCCTTTTTTCTCATCTCTCTACTCTCTCCCCTTTTTTATCGAAATAATTTTTTAAATAACTTCATCAGAGTCATGGACAAACCATGAATGTCTATACCTTCAGCCTAAGTATAGTCCCTCTAACAGATTTACAATGCTCAAGAATTATGAAAACTTTCCTACCAGGTGAGGATGTAACCAGTTAGATCTTATTGGATAACAATTTTTTTTTCTTTTTTGCTTATTTATCTTTTCACATATCTCTTGAGTCTCCTGTTTAAAGATCCTATTTTCTGTTCAACTCTGGTCTTTTCATAAGGAATGACTGAAAGTTAGCTGTTCATTAAATGTTCATCTTTTCCCCTGGAAGAAAAAGCTCAGTTTTTCTGGATACTGGTTTCTTGGCTGTAATCCAAGCTTCCTTGCTCTCTAGAATTTCATATTCCAGACCCTTCAATCTCTTAATGTTGGCACAGCCCAATCCTGTGTAATCCTGTGTGTGGCTCCTTGGTATTTAAATTGCTTCTTTCTGGCTGTTTGAAGTACGTTCTTTTATCTAATAATTGTGGAGTTTGTCCACAATGTTCCTTGATGTTTTCATTTTATGATCCATTTTAGTGAGTGATTGATGGATTCTTTCAATGACTAC
The DNA here is from genome assembly GCF_037893015.1 of Macrotis lagotis. Lineage (NCBI taxonomy): Eukaryota > Metazoa > Chordata > Mammalia > Peramelemorphia > Peramelidae > Macrotis > Macrotis lagotis. Next base: position 111,742 of record NW_027422304.1, on the reverse strand, counting down.
TTTGTCCTCTGGTTCCAGTATATCAGGGCAGTTCTCTTTCATTATATCCTGAAGAATATTGTTCAGGCTCTTTTTTTTGATCAAGGTTTTCAACTAGCCCTGTGTTTCTTAAATTGTCACTTCTGGATCTAATTTTCAGGTCAGTCATTTTTAAAATTTAGTTTAACAGATTCTTGGTCTCATGAAGTCTGTAGCTTCCACAGACTCTAATCTATTTTTCAGATAATTCTCTCCATTTAACTTTTGCATCTCCTTTTTCATTAGGTCAGTTCTTCTTCTGAAGGAGTTGTTGTCTTTTTCCACTTGCCCAATTGGGTTTTTGAAGGAATTATTTTGTTTTTACATTTGTCCAATTGTATTTTTGAACACTAGAGGATCTCCCTGGGCCTTGGGGTAAGGTGCAAACACTTTGGGCTGTTTCTATATTTGAACTGAAGAACCTGGTTGTCCCAATGGAATGCCAGGGACTCCTTTGGGAAGACTATTTGATCTTTGCACAGTATGTAATTTTATTTTTTGAATGTATTTGCTCCAATTCTTTTGTTTTTTGATTTTGTGAGCATATAATTGTGTGTATGATCTGATTATTCTTTTTATTTTCTATGATTTTGATAGGATTTTACCTTGCTCATTTACTCTTTTATTGGTTTGCTTTTATTTTTAAATAAAATTAGTTTTATCAATTTTCTTAGTCTTTTCATTATTTTTGGTTTATTTAATTCTCTCATTTTAATTACTTTTTGTGTTTATTTTAGTTTATATGTTTAATTAAAAAATTAAAAACATATTTTCAATTCATTACTCCTTTCTGTTTCTATTTTGCTAACATATATTTGTAAATAAGTGATTTTTCTATTAGAATTACATTAAGTATAGCCCAGAAATTTTACAATGTATAATAATATTTGTTTACATAGTTATTTATGTTTTGATAACTTTTTTGTGGTCATTTATTTAAGATTTTGATCTTAATTTCTATTTGAGTCTATATATTTTATTTCAAAATATATGTTTTTAATGGTTATGGTCTATAGAGAATGTAATAGTTGTTTTTTTGCCTTTTTACATTTATTTGCAATATTTTTGTGCCCCAGAATATGAAGTTTTATAAATGTTTTATTTGGTACTGAGAGTATGCAGATTCTTTTGAAGTTCTTTTTAAAAAGTAATAATACTTTTTAAAATTTTAGTTTCTAAAGAAATTTGCTTAATTTCACATTTTCTTTTTATTTATCTTTCTGTTAGACATATGTAAAAGACTGAAAAAGTGATATTGAAGTTTCTTGTCATGGTCATTATACTGAAGGCTCAGATGAATTTGGATGTTAAAGCATCCAAGCATTTTAAGCACAGAAATATAATATTGTTTATTGGTTTGGTTTCCTTTCTTTTCAATTTCCTTGCTTATGTCTTTTTATGCAACAGTCATTTTTACTTTTCAGATGGCTTAACATTAGTTCCTACCTTTTCAGATTCATTTGTTGTATAGTAAATATTTTTCATTCCCTTCACTTATTTTGCATATGTTTTGTTTTTTGAAATGTGTGTACTTAAAGGAACAGAATGCAGGGATCTATGTACACCTTTTCATTTTATTGTTATCATTTAAAAATTTCACATTGACATTTAATACTTTTTCTTTATCTGTTTCTAAAATTATTTTTTCACATTTTTTTCTCTTTTACTATAAATACAGTATTATATGCCCTTATCCCTTTTACTTATTACCTCTTTCCACTCGGGTTTTTTATTTATTAGTTCCCTTTTTCCAATTTTTCTGGTTTTATGTTTCTTTCCCTTCTTTTTTTCTCTTTCAGTTAGTGAAGGATATTTCCCTCATCTGATCCCTTTCAGCTACTCCTAGTCAATATATTTTTTTAAAATTTCATTCACTCTCAAAATTCTCTCATTATCTCCATTGTTCTTTCTGTCTACTCTATAACCTCATAATTTGATTCATTATCCCTCTAATGATCTGTTATCTCTCTTTTCAATTTATTCTACATGTAATCAAAGCTTCTAAATTATCCAACCTACATTCTCCTCACCAAGAGTGTGGTAGAGGGTTTGCTCCTTCAATTTACCTTTTCCATTGTGCCTCTTTTTCAGAAAGTGTCAATTACTGTTGTTATCATAGAGAATACTGACCTATCATAGGGCTATGTTCCTGATTATGCAGTGCATCATTGATTCATGAATCTATACCCTCTCCTTATGATATTTTATTCTCCTATATATTTTCTTGGATTTTTATTTCTCGTGATCCATGTTTTCTCACTTCTTTAGGTGTCAGTGCTCCAAATTCTCCTCCATTGAAGAAGTAAAATTTTCTAGCATGGTATTCCCTAGACTTTATCCAGTGTAGGATCCTAATTTCCCTTCACTGACCATCTTTCTTCATCCATACAAATATTAATTAGTTTGAACCCCCTTCTATCTCCAAATTAACTATTTCTTCCTCCTTTTCTTTTCCTTCTGCTCTGCATATAAACTCTTTTCTTTCTGAGACCACAGAGGCTATCGTCCCTTCATTGTTTGTCTTTGATTTGACCCCAGAACCTCCCTCCCTCACATCTCTCTGCCATCTCCTTCATTTCATATATTTTCTCATATTATCATGTGGTACATTTATTTTTAGGCAAGGAATTACAACGTTCTGTTAGTAATGCCATCTGTCTGCCTATTCATTTCTAACATATTTCTAATTTCACTTGTATACATATAAAAAAGAAGTCTCTTATTGGTGTCTCTGTTATCACTCTGTTGCTATTGCTTCCCTGACTTGGATTCATTTATTTTCCCTGAATTTCAATTTTTTTCTGTGTTCGTAAAAAAGCAAATTATCTCTTCAGTTCTGGTTTTCTTTATTAAAGTTTGTTATTATTATTATTATTTATTTTTTTATTGAATTTTCATTTTTGATACTACATCATTAAGCTCAAATTTGCAGTATAGGTTACCCTGAAATGTATCTTGAGATCTGTTATTCTTCAGAACACACTATTTTATTCCCTTCCACCATTTCTATTAGTTGCAAAATAATCTTACAAAAAAATTCCCTTTTGTTTGTATCTTAATATGTGTGTGTGTGTGTGTGTGTGTGTGTGTGTGTGTGTGTGTGTGTGTGTGTGTTTGTGTCTATGTGTTTTCCTTTCGGTGGTTAGCAGAACCTTTTGTTCCTTCATTGAATTTTTAAATTTGAACCTTGGAGTTTTCAGCTTTTTTTGTTTATTTGTGTTTCTGGTGGTGATTTGTGAATTATTTCCCTTGGAATTTCATTTTTCATTCTCAAATGCTCTGGAAAGATCTTTTCTATTATTCTTTTTATTATGGTGTTTTGATTTTTTTTGTTTGTTGTTCTGTTATATTCTTCTGAGAGATTTATGATCCTTAAGTTTTATCTCTTCATCCTATTTTCATGATAAATAATGTTAAAGGGTTTTCTTCACTTTTTCTAGATTGTCTTTCATATCAATTAGTTCCACATTTTCTTTCTGTATTTTCAATCTATTATTCTCATTCTTATTACTTTGGTAAGGCTTACCATTACAGACTTTATTTTCTGTTCTGCTCATTATATTTTTATTTTACATTTTAATTTCTTTTATTTTTAATTTTCTACCCACCTACATGTAAAAGCAAGTTTCAACAATTACTTCCAAAACCTTGAGTTTCAAATCCCCTCCCTTCTTCTCCAGCACTCCCCCACATTGAAAAAGCAAGTTTCTTGGTGTAAGTTAAAAATATGTAGCTATGAAAAACATTACTACTACAATCATCTTGTAAAAGTAAACATAACTTCCCCCTGAAAGAGAAACCTCAAACATAATAAAGTGAGAAAAAAGTGTGCTTCAGCTCTGTCTTTGAGATGGATATCATTCTTTATCATAAGTCCATCTGGTAAATTACTTAATTATTTTCCCCATAATTTCTATTGCTAATAGTATTTCCTCTTCATCCTTTCCCTCCCACCCTCATTTATTCTATTATCTCTCTTCTTTCACTCTATCCCTCCTCAAAAGTGTGTTACATCTGACTACTCTCTTGATCTTCACTCTCTTCTATCACATACAACCACCCCCTTCTCCTTGACCCCTTTCTCCCTCCCTTTCCTCTCCTATTTTCTTCTAGGGTAAGATAGATTTCCATAATCAATTGAGTGTATAGGTTACTTCCTCTCTGAGCTGTTTCTGATGCAAAAAAGGCTTGCTTATTTCCCCTCACTTCCCCCCCTTCCATTTCATTGAAAAATCTTTTTCTTACCTCTTTATGTGAAATATATTAGCCCATTCTACATCCTTTTCTCCCAGTGTATTCCTTTCTTGCCCATTAATTCCATCATTTAATATATTATACCTTCACATTCAGCTTTCTCCTGTGCCTTAACTATATATGCTCCTTCTAACTGCTCCAATAAATGCAAAGGTTCATATGAGAATTATCAGTATCTTCTTCCCATGAAGGATGCATACAGTTCAAGATCATTAAATCCCTCATCCTTTGCCCTTCCCATCTACCCTCTTTATGCTTCACTTGAGTCCTATACTTAAAGATCAAACTTTCTGTTTTACTCTGGTTCTTTCATTAGGAAAGTTTGAAAGTTCTCTATTTCATTGAGAGTTCATCTATTTTCCTGAAAGAAGATATTCAGTTTTGCTGGGGATTTGATTCTCAATTGTAATATAAGATCTTTAGCCTTCTGCAATATCATCTTCCAATCCCTTTGAGCCCTTAATTTAGACACTGCTAAACTCTGTGTAATCATGACTGTAGTGCGATGGTATTTGAATTGTTTCTTTCTGACTGCTTATAGTATTTTCTCTTTGACCTTGGAGTTCTGGAATTTGGTTATAATGTTCCTGGAGTTTTCATCTGGGATCCTTTTCAGGAGGTAATTGGTGGATTCCCTCAATTTCTATTTTGCCCTCTGCTTCTAGGATATCAGGGCATTTTCCTGGAGAATTTCTTGAAAAATTAAGTCTGGTTTTTTTTGTTTTGGTCATGACTTTCAGGTAGTCCAATTATCTTTAAATTATCTCTCTTGGACCTGTTTTCCAGGTATGTTGCTTTTTCCAATGAGATTTTTCACATTTTTTTCTAGTTTTTCATTCTTTTGGTTTAGTTTTATTGTTTTTTGATTTCTCACTCTCAGCTTCCCTTAGCTCTAGTCTACATTAGAAGGAATTTATTTTCTTCAGAGAGCTTTTGTATCTCCTTTTCCATCTGGCCAATTCTTTTTAAGACATTCTTCTCCTCATTGACTTTTTAGACTGCTTTTTTCCCATTTGATCCAAACTGGTTTTTAAGATGTTATTTTCTTCAGTATTTTTTTTTTGTATCTCCTTCACCAAGTTGCTGAACTGGTTATCATGATTTTCCTGCATCATTCTTATTTTTTCTTCTCAATTTTTCCTTTATGTCCGTTATTTGATTTTCAACATCTTTTCTGAGTTCTCCCATGGCCTGAGACCAATTCCTATTTTTCTTGGAGACCAGATTATTTGACGTAATTATGTTCTGAGTGTGTATCTTGATCCTCCATGAGATCAAATCAATTTTCCATGATCAGATTTGTTCTCTTCTGTTGTTTGCTCTTTTCACCAATCTTTGACTTGATTTTAATTTTTTGTTAAGGTGAGGCTCTACTTCCAGGGTAGAGGATACTGTCCCAAGATTTTGAGAGTTTTTGCAGCTGTTTTCAGGGACACCCTCCCCCAGGGAATCAATTACTTCTTATGAGAGGCTCTGGTTTTTCCCCTGGCCTGGGCTGAGAGTTCTGGAAATCCCCAACACTGCACAGACCTAGGTGTCCCAGGGACCTAGGTGCCCCAAACTCTGTTCCTGGATGGTGTGACCCAGGCTGTGCTGTAGGCCCTTTCTAACTTCAGTGCAACAGGCCCTTCCCATGGGTCTCCCAAATTGTCTTGGTCTGAGAAATTATTTCACGCAGTGTTTTTGTGAGTTCTGCTACTCTTGAATTTAGTTAGAATGGTATTAGGGAAAGCTCTGGTAAGTCCCTGGCTTTACTCTACCATCTTGGCTCTGCCCCTCCATTATTTTTTGCCATAAATTCTGCTATTATAGTTCTCAAAAACATGTCAAGATTCTACATTCTCCTTAAATTCTATAGATTCCTATGTCTGATCATATGTTAGATCATTTTCCTTTATTTTGTAGTGTTTAATTCATAAGCCTCAACTTGCTTAATTGATATGCACCCTTACTTCCTTTAGTTGACTATATTTTCCTTTTGTTTATCAGTTTATATTCAAGTTTTGAGTTTTCTTCCTTCTGAAATTTTTTCTGTCAATCTTCCCCATTTCCTTCTTTTCCTTTATCACTCAGTTTCTGACTTTCTCCTATCTAACTATTAGTTCCTTGGTGATTGGATCTCAAAGCATTTCAACATTTGCCCCTCCTACCTATTGTGCCAGGGGGGATGGTTTTCCAAACTTGGGGTAGGCATCTCCCTATCTCACCAATGTGTTAGAGACCTCTCTGTTACTCTCAACCTGATTTAACCTATCTGCCAAGCTGGTTTTACTAGGTTGCTGCACATGCTTTGACTTTTGGGAGTCACAAGTGAAAGTTGGGTGATTGATGGACATTAAAAATGGATGACAGGGCCGGCTAGGTGGTGCAGTGGATAGGGCACTGGCCCTGGAGGCAGAAGTATCTAAGTTGAAATTCAGCCTCAGATGCTTAACAATTATCCTGCTGTGTGACCTTGGGCAAGCCACTTAACCCCATTGCCTTGCAAAAACCTAAAAAAAGAAAGTGGATGAGAAGCTCTCAAAAAATAACTTGACAAGCTTCCAGAACAAGGTTGCTTGACGTGAAGACCTCATGGACCCCAGTACAAAGCTATTAATCAATCACTGCCTAGCACTCAGAATTTCTTACTATAAGGCATGGGTGGGCAGCCTCTGACTCACAGGCCATATTGCTCTGATGTTGTCAAGGCAAACACAATTAGAATTCAGAATTCAATAAATCTAAGAGCTTTTAAAGGGTGAATCAATTAAACATTTGACTAAATATTGATCTTGAATTATGTTATAAATATCCAAATGACCCTGGGCAGAAGAAAAGATTGAAGGTGTTCATCATTAGTGAGACCACATCAGAAAAACGTTATTCAATTTCAGGTATCAAAATATGAGTAGGACATTGCCAAATTGAGGATCCTCCATAAAGTGAGTACCAAGGATAATGAGTTGCCTATAAACAATGTCATATGAAGATTAATTGAAAGAACTGAAAATGATCATATTGGAGTAGAAAATTCTTGGTGGCATAGAATACCTGCTTTCAAATTTTTGAAGGACATTACTAAGAATAATTATTAGAAGATTCATAGAAGCATATCTTGCTTTAAATGAAAGGGGGAGGTCACCTTTTCAACAGGGCTGTCCAAAATAGAAATGGACTGCTTAGGTCTAAAAGAAAAGTCTGTATAGTTGTCAGGGATGTTGTAGAGCAATGATTCCCATTTAGAAGTTCCTGGAACACAATAATACTCTAAGGAGTCCATGCTAAAAATAAGGACGACAACAACAACAACAACAACAATAAAAATGCCTTAAGCAGTAAATAATTTCCAAATTATATAAAAGCAGTCTTTTCTCTCTGGGAACAAGTGTATGCAAATGTATGCATGATAGATTTGTTTCTGCAGTGAATTGAAACTGTTACATATACTTAATGACATATTTGCCTAGTGTTGAGAAAAATTTTGCAATATAGCCTCTATCTAATTGCAATCATTGGTTAAATGTATTGCAATATTTAGTTATTAATAATAATTTCTCTTCATTCAAATAAAAATGTCTACATTCAAATTGCATGTACTTACATTAAATATCCTTTAAGTTATTTCATTTTAATGCTATTTTATTTCATTTAAATATCTTAATATCCATAAAAATAAAGATTTATAGTATGAAATCTTTTATACAATAGTAAATATAATAGATTGCATCCTGTCCCACACTGTCTGAAGAGCAGGTATGTCATATTTCACTTCTTCCACAAGTGTACTCCAGCATCTTTAAAGATGATATTGGGAAGATCTAGCCTCTCTGCCATTGACTCTAGACTTAACTAATTATGTTTCCTTAGTTTGCACCTCAATGCTATTAACCTACATCACTAGCAATATAAAGGATATAATTTTCTCCCACCTGAAAATTTTGTGGGTTTAATCCCTCTTTATACAACTGTCCCTGGAAAGAGGAAAGGGATTACCTTCCCAGTTTAATTCACTTCCTATAAAGTCCCATTTCATTTGAAGTTCAAAGTCTCACTTGGGTTTGAATCCTGACATCCTGGTTTTTCCAGGTAGGTCCCCATGGCTATAATTCCCTGATTCTTTGTGCTTAGGTATGAAAAATATAAAAAAAATCAGAAGAAAACCCTAGCCTATTTCTCAGCATCACAGAATGTATAGAGGGGTTGGGGAAAAGAAATAGCCTTTCCCCTCACCAGCTCATTTTATGATGCTCATGTTGTGGATAAGACAACTTCACAACATTGAATACCACCAAAAAATTTGAAATTGTCCCCAGAGAGAAAAAAATGATTTTTATAATATGATTTGGCAATTATTTCCTACTTAAGGCATTTTTATTGTTGTTGTTGTTGTCATTATTTTAGCAAGAACTCCTTGGAGGGTTATTGTATTCAGGAACTTCTAAATGGGAATCACTACTTTTCAGCCTCCCTGACAACCATACAGACTTTTTTTTGAGACCTAAGCTGTCCATTTCTATTTTGGACAGCCCTGTTGAAAAGATGCCCTCCCTTTATTTAATATGAGACATGCTTTTCTGAATTTTCTACCAGAACCAGACTGTCAGGATCTGGCAGTTTTAAAGATGCTGTATCTGTGAGCTTTTTGGGTTGGGGGGAGGGGGTGGGAAGGGGCAGTTAAGGAAAGGGATCTCTCTGAGGAAGAAAAGAAAACACACACACCAAAAAGCAAAACAAAACAAAAAACACAATAAACCACAACAACAATAAAAAATTCTATCATTCCAAAGCTTAAAAGAATCAAGTGGCTTCATCCATTGGCATTTAAGGTCGTTTACAATCTAACTCTTACTGATCTTTGCAGAATTATTATACCTTCCTTATGATGACTTTTCTCTCAAGGCCAAATCATTTTCTTGCTGTTCTTCCCATCTCATTTCTCAATTTTTTGCCCAGGACTAAAAATCATATCTGAACTGATCTCTCTTTCACCTTGGCCTTTTGGAACCTTTAGTTTCCTTTAAAGTTCAGGTCAAGCACTGTCTTTTATAGAAATTATTTCCTCTTCCCCTAGTTACTTGAAAATTCCCAGAAGAGGACATATAAATGTTAATGGTAATCCATAATTTCTGAATATTCTATTTTCATACTTCAGCTAGTCTATGTAGTCTTAAAAAAAGGTTGTCTCTTCAAATATGTGATATTTAAAAATTAACAGTTCTGTGCAGGTAGGAGAAGAGGAAATATGACACTATAATTCCTATAAGAAAACACACAAATGCAAGTTTTATAGAATTGAGGCACCAATCATTTATCAGTTTAAATGATGTGTCATTTTCCATGAATTAAATCCCTTTCCTTACATGACAGTTTCTAGAGAATGAATTTAAAAACATCTCTTTTTCAAGATAGAAGCATTATGTTGTGTCTAACAAAGTGAGATGTATCATTTCTTTGATTTAAAATGTCTTCCATACCATATCTGGATGTTCCTTCCTGGTGAGGATTTTATATAAACTATAGAGACAGACTGCACACAACCCTTTAAGCATTTTCTAGATAATCATAAAACAGTATAAAATCAGTTTCATTGAGATGTTACTTCTGAAATATATTCTAATTACTTCCCAAATAAATTGTATTTCATTACATGGATTATTTTTCTGTCTGAAACTATATCTAATGAATTATTTCAATTATATATATATATATATATATATATATACACATACATACACACACATTTAAATTCTGTCATGATAAATTTATTTGATAGATAATGAAGTTTATTTATACTTAAATAAATATAAATATTATTTATTCATAAATAGATTATATAAATTATATAATATATAAAAGATTATATAAATACTATTTATTCAATATATATATAATGTGCTTGTAAATAATGTATAAAGCTAAAGATATAAAAATGTCAATTCTAAGTTTTGATTTCATTAAAATTAATAAGGATTTATTTTCTTTTTTGTCAAGTTAAAAAGCATTTATTGTGTTTATTATATGCTAAAAATGCTGGGAATGCAAATACAAGCAAGATGAAGGTCTCATCTACCCTCAAGGGAATAACATTCTAATGGGGGGGAATACAATACATAAAAGAAAACTGATTGATGAGGGGTATACCACGCAATAAGAGAGAATGGTAGAGAAAGTCCAGAGTCAGGATGAAGTCCAGAGAGGAATGAAGACATGGCTGCCTGCTGGATATTTACCTTAAAATGGAAGTTTTAGGAGGATGCATCCAATCATAGGGAAGGATCACAAAAGCAGAATGGACTTCCAGGTTGCAGTTGCTCATTTAAAGATGATGGAGTGGATAGAGTCGGAAAGATCTATATAGATAAAATCCTAACTCAGATATTTAAAAGCTATGTGGCCCTAGATAAATCACTTAATCCTGTTTGCCCCAGTTGCTTATCTATAAAATGAAAATATTTTATTTATAAAATAAAATATTTTTACCAAGAAAACCCCAAAGAGGTAAGGACAGTCTGAAATAACAGAACAACATCAACATGGATTAAAATTACAGTAAATTAAAAACTATATTATCAGTTCATTATCAACAATGGATTTAGAATATCTATTTTTAATCTGATATTGTTTTTTTAAGCACCATGAGTAACTATAGAAAATAAAATCTCTTCCTAGACAAAGAAAGAGTTCAATAGATAATATTGTGCAATGTGGTAGATTCTGGTTCTTAGGTCAGAAGACCTGAGATCTAATATTATGTTTGGCTCATGATTACTATGTGAATATACTCAAATAATTCAGTTTAATTGGATATTGGTTTCTTTAAATGCAAAAAATTAGTAGGTTAGACTAGGTGTTATCTAAATATGTTCCCACTATGAAAATCCTAAAATATATTGTTAATTAGAGGGAATGGTTGGGCAGAGCATTGCATTTGTAATAGGAAGATCTAAATTCAAATTTGATCTCAGACACTTCCCAACTGTATGTTTCTGGGCTAAAAACTTAACTTTTGTCTGATTAAATTCTTTCATAATAGCACCTAAATATCAAGATTATGAAAATTAAATGAGATAATGTTTTAAAGCATTTTGCAAAGCTAAAATTGATCACAAATTCTGATTATTATTATTGTCGGCATTTTCAATATTATTGTAAGCATTTTAAAGGGCTTCCCATGTTATTTTCATTGTCAGAAAGGTTTTTAATCTATCCAGGAGTTATATATGCCAATGAAATCACATGTTTCTATCATTAGCTTATCGTTACATTAAATAGTTACAGGAGCTTCACTATAAACCTAAACATGAAATATATTACTATCACATCTTAGGAATTAAAAACTTTCAGACACTTAAAATTAAAAGAATGGAAAATAAAGTATATTTTAATGTTGTTGATTTTGCAGGGATGGGTGGAAACTAAGATGCAAACTTGTAGTTTTCCTGGGTTAGGGAAACTAAGGAAACACAAGTAATCTCCTCTACATGGACTCTATAACTTATAGACTTGGAGAGTTACCAAGACCACTAAGTGTTTCAGAAAAAGACAGAAATCACAATCTGGTGCAGTCCTCTAGTCTTCCTTATTCTTTGGCCAATATTCCATCCATCACATTATATGGAAATGTTAGGTTGTCTATATGTAGGTATAGGAGACTAATTTCACATATCAATATTCACCATTTTAGTCCATTATAATAATTAGTTAAAGCTTTGAAAAAATCTTAGGATATTCTAGCATCCGTACTATTGATCACTCTCTAGTAGGGGAAGCCTTGGTAGATCATTTAACCCCTTTTAGGCTTTCAAAGTTCTATAACTACAATTATAACTACAATTAAGGATTGAAGAATTTATTTTTTTCCATTAGGGTAATCATTTTATTTCTACAATTATCTGAATTACTTCTAAGAAGTGTATTTTGCTTATGGTATCTTTAATAGAAAAAGCAATTATTCTAAATCTGAGATACTGTAAGAATGTTGAACAATCAGATAGTAGCCCAGTGTGTCATGCCAAAAGTAATAATAAGCAGTTGATGCCAATAGGGAAAATTTATGTTCTACGTATTTTTAAAAACTTCCATTGATGGTTTTTCCCCTTTTTACATTACTCACATTATTTCCAATCCCTATTCTAACCTTATTACACTCCTTTCTCTGAAAATAAAAGCACTTCTTCTGAAAAAGAATCAAACAAAAAATGGTTTTATTGGCTGAGTTCAAGTAAAGCCTTAACCACATTAAAATGTAATTGGGAAATATTTAGCAAAAATCATAAAAAATATAATATAACAAAATTTATACATCAATATTTGACCTACAGAGATCCTTAAGTATGGTTTTATGTCCCCCATTTCTATTTGAATTTTGGAACAACTGGCCAACACAATTGCCAAAGTGATTTCCCTAAAATAAGGGTTAAACCATGTCATTCCCTTCCTGGATAAATTTCAATTTTTTTTCATTATTAATCCAAGGATATGAAATAAATTCTGTTTGACTTTGAATAGTCTTTATAATCTGGCATCTTTCCAAATTTTGTTTCTATCCATACATTCTTTCCTCTAGCCATAGTGACCTACTTACTGATCTTCAAACCCAAAATGAATTTCCTATCTGCGTCCTTTTTCATTGTCTTCCTACATATCTACAATTCTCTCTCTTTTCCCTTCTACCTCTTAGAATTGGTGGCTTCCTTCAAACCAGTTCAAATTATACTTTATGCAGAAAGTCCTCCCAGTTGCTATTACCTTCCCCTCTAAGATTACTTTATATTTCCTTTTATATACCTTATATCATGTTGTTTCCAAAAATATATTATTTATTCCTTAAAGGAATTATTATTAGTTGTCTTACTCGGGACTTAATCACATACTTATAGATTGATCAAAACTTTGCTATGATATTGGCCAAGACACAAATTAAATGGTTTAGCTTCTTGCCCCTTGTGGTCTTATCTAATATTATGAGTTTGTTGAATATATTTAGGGTGCTAGATACCTATAGAATAAAAATAACTGACTTCAACTGTGAGTTATATAAAATAATTCAACTTTTTGCTGAATAATTTGGATATAATTAACTATAAGAATTCCTAAAATAACCAAAGTATGGCCCATTTAGACTTGAGATTTGGAATATGAAGAGTAATTAAATGTGACTCTTTTCTTACAGCCTTTGTTGAAAGAGAATATATATAGAGAAGGAATACAGTAATTATAATAATTTATTAATAAAGAAATTGAAATTAGAAGTTTTATATAAATAAGAATTGTCTAATATAAGAAGCAAACAAATGGAAACCCTTCTCTTTTCAGCAACTGAATTCAATTGAGCCTCTCACTAGATCTGTGCTGATTTGATCCCTCCACTTTGGATGATTGCCTCATGAACTAAATTTCTATTTAAAATTTCTATTTAAAATTTCACTTGAGATCACAGTTCATGCTTTTCCCCCTTGGTACCAATATTAATGGTGTCTCTATTCTATTAGTATCCTAGATGCTAGACATTGCCTAATTAAAACTAAGATCATAATAGCTTTCTTTGGCTGCCATATCATTATTGTTGCATCTACAGCTTGGGGTCAGTTATGACATCCTGATCTTTTTTCACTATCTAGTCATATAGCTCTCTAATTCATTCTTGAACTTATAGATTTTTGACTTCTTGTAAAAAATTACATTTTTCACTATTTAATTTGATATTATTAGATTCAGCCAAATGTTCCAGCCTGTCAAGATCTCTTTGGATCCTGACTGTCACCCAACAAGTTTTGTTACCTCTTTCAGTATTATGTCCTCTTCAAATTTGACAAGCATGCCATCTGGTCTTCCATTCACCTTTTGATTGAAAAAAAAGGTTAAATACCAAAGGACCAAGGATACTAAAGTTCTTCTAAAACTGATATAAAACTATTAATGAATGCCCTATGAGTCCAAGATCCCAATTTTAAGAAAAATAGTGTACTTTTAATAAAGTTTTGCAAAATGCAAAGAAGGTGTTCACATATTTCATTTGAGAATGTGATTTTTCTTATAGGAATTATAGTGTCATATTTCCTCTTCTCCTCCTACCTGCCCAGAGAAAGAGAAAATAACATACAATTTAACTCCTTTCCTAATTTTTTCTACCTAGTTTGCTTAAAGTGTGCAGCAAACCCTATAATGATTTCCTTACAATACTGAATGGAGTTGCTTTAAAAACCAAGTTACTATCTCATTCAATTAACTCTCCGCCTCTCCTTTATCAATGCTCAATTAAGATTGAATTACTTTTTGTGGCAAGCTTGGTAGTCTTGCTGCTAGTAAATCATCTTATTTCTTAAAGGGGATAAGATGTTTTTGTGCTGAATACTTTAAGCATATTTGAACATAAATGAATTGTTTAAGCAAGTTTTCTTTAGTTCTCTTTTGTAAAAATAATATGAAGGAGTAAAGATAAAAAATAGCTAGCATTTCTGTAGAATTTCCAAGTTTTCAAAGCATTTTAAAATATTTTCCACTCTAATCTTCGCAACAGTCCTCTATATGAATGATTATTATCATAGCCATTTCACAAGTGAGGAAACTGAGGCAAAGATAGGCTAAGTAACTTGCCCCAGGGTCACACATCTAGTAATTATCCCAGGCAAAATTTGAACTCAGGTTTTCTTGTCGTGAAGTCTAGTATTATACCCATTACCTTAGCTGCCCAATCCTCTTAAAAATCAGACATGTTTCAGGTTTAATGTCATCTAGTATGACTAAAACACAGAGTATATGAAAGAGAATGATTAGAACATAACCTTGTAAGATCAGGGTGACTTCAGATTTTGGAAACCTGTGAATATTAGACCTCCATGACTTGGGAAGCAGTATTAGAGGCACTGAAGAATTTTGAGCAGAAGGCAGATATGACCAAATCTGTGTGTGAGAAAATTATTTTAACAGTAGTATGCAGTCATTTTTGATGACTTGGATCAAGAATACTGGAATATTTTCAGATTTTAGAACAAATAAAGCTGAGATATCTTATGTGTTAGATGACAGTATTTAAAAATTTCTCAATATCTTAGAATTTGGTTAAAAATTAATTAGATGAAATTTCATAGGAATAAATAAAATCCTGAACTAAGAGTTTTTGAAGTATAAATGTAAATGAATATATTATATTATTATATATACTTATGAGCCAGCACACCCACCTGCTTATACCATACACTGTTCTTAATTCTTTAATTTCCATCAAAGGAAACTCTATTCCTTACCATAGGTCATCCTCATCTAGGCTGGCCTTGATCTCTCTGGTATAACACATGTAGCATTGGCATAATGCAACCTCTTATTTCTACTGCATTTCTTTTATATAAGAGCTTTATGCTTTCCTTTTCCTACTTTCTGTTGCTACTACCTTTCACACTTTTCAGAACATATCCTATCTTACTCATCCCATTATCTCACTTCCATTTTCTTTCTATTTCATTTAGTATTTAACACTTATCCATTTAACCTGTACATCATCCTTATTTTTTTTGCTTTCCTTATTCTTCACAAAAACTTTATCTACTCTTTAGACTTTTCTTCAGTTCATATTTGGATTCATTTGGTTTCTGCTCAACATTCTCTATTACTCCACTTTCAATTATGATCTTATTTATGTAATAAATTTTGTTTCTTGAAAATCTTTTCTCTCTAATACTCTGTCTAGACTCTGAAATCCTTGTTTTTCCTCTTTCACTTGTGCTTTAAATTCTTTTCTCTTCTTCATCTTCCTTGTCTTGTATCTCAGCTCATTACTATTATTGTGTTACAATTATGATACTCTGTTAAATATTTTCCTAGAGAACAAAATTCTCAGAGAAATGAAATGGAGCTATTTCATACTAAATTTATCAAATAATATTTTTAGGTATAGCCTGTAATGTTTTAGAATGAAAATCAAAATATAATTCTCAAATATTTTAGCAATGACTTTTAGGTATTTATTATTATTATTATTATTATTATTATTATTATTATTATTATTATTTACAATCTTATCTGTGCCCTCTCTTAATAGTTGACTTTCTCATCAATACAAATTATGAAATGGTACTTCCAGGAATGTAATTAGATAAAATTATATTGGCTGAAATTTGTACATCACTAATGCCTTTTAAGTGATATATTTTTTGGAAAAGATATGAAGCCCTTTTAATTTGTACTGTCTAACAACTAGTTTTACATTCCTATAATAAAATAATGAGATATTAAAAAAAAGAAAATTTAGAGATATAAAGCATTCATTTTATAAATGTAGAAGCTGAGATATATGAGGTTCATTCAGGATTGAATGGGGCAAGATAACTGTTGGAAAAACCTCTACTTGAACCCTATGTTTTCTGATTTCAAGGTGATTTTTTTTTATTTCGCACGCTAATATACTACCTCTTGACTTTTAAAAAGTTTCATTGGGAACCAACCATAAATGGTAATTACTGAAATGGAAATGATTGATGAAGAAAAGCTGAAATGATCAATATTATCTTCATGTTCTTTTATTTCTTAATCTTCAGACATATTCTGTTTATTTGCTACTCTGGCAGACAGATTTTTAAGCCAAGCATATATTTTCAGATCTCATAAAGAAATTTGGCAGAAGAATGAACAAAGAAGCCAAAAATAAAGGGCAGTCATAAATGAAACAATTTCAACCTGGAAAGAGATACTGTAGAGATTAATATTTAAGAATTTATTTTAGCTTTTCACATGTGAAAAAGACTGCAGAAAATATAACAAAGAAAGTGACCATTTTCTACATAATGAAAAAGCAAATAATAAGGCAGGAAAGTTCACAGTCTTGATCACGAAAATCTAGGAGTGATGCAGACATTTGTTGGCAATCACAGTTCTCAGAACAGATAAATGTCAAATAAATCACCAAAACATATGGGTGAAAATATCAGCTTAATGACTTGGCAGAGAAAACATTGAGCATCATCAAATTTCCCATAGAGAAATTTAGAATTCCTTTGATACTCTTAGTAAATGTGCTACTGGAAATAGAGATAGAAATATGAAACATCTCTCTCTTTAAAAAATCTGCCTGATTCTAACATTCCTGGTCATAAAAGCTCATTTATGTGAAATTGTACATATTTTATGAAAAACATTTTAAGGAGAAAGGATTAGGGCTAAGCTGCTATTTTATATGCACAGGATGCAGTTTAATCTAGCTGTGTCCAGGGGTAAATAGAATCCTACAAAGTTCTTTACTACAGAATAATATTAACAGTGCATCTAAATTGATATAAGTAATTTTTGAAGTATTATTTAAGAAGAGCAGAATGTGGGAAAATGGAATATCTAGAGTGGATAGAAGGAAATAGTGAAGGAACCATTTACGCTTATCTTTCAAAATTACTCCATATACTAGAACTTTGACAAGTGTAAATAGTCAAATCTTTGATAAATATCCAATATGAGTAGCAGCACTTTGAAAGAAATTAACTTCTTGTTATCATTGAAATCTTCTCTTTAAAACTAAAATCATCATTGGATTTAGATGTGGAAGAGTCTCACCGATCATCCTTATTTTTGAGTTAGCAAAACTGACACTCAGAAAAATATGAGGTGAAGTGATGACCCCAAAGGCATATAGCTAGTAATGAATAGTTCTGTTAGAATTGAGGTCAGATCCTCTAACTCCATATCCATTGTCTTTCTGATATACCATCTATTATCCATCCATTTATTAAGCAGATATATATTATATATTAATCATATTCAACAGACTAAACCATATGATGGGGAACTTTATATATCATAGAGACTGACCTCAGGGAGCTTATATGTCAAAAAAAATCTTTCCAGGAATGAACCTTTACCTCATTGAAAATAAATAACAGGCTCCCAGTTTTCCTTTCTTCTCTAATTCTATGAATCCTATGAGCTACAATAAAACAAAACAAAATAACTTATTTTTATTAATAGAAATCTTTATGTAAATTCTTTTTCTTTTTATAATCCATCTATAATATTCTTTATGACATCTTTGTTGTCTTCTCAGAAAATTATACCTTAATTTCTTATTTAAAATTCTCATTGTTGCTAAAATATTATTTTGGTTCTTTATCCTCACTTGTATAGTAGAAAATAAGTATTTCTTGATATGTACATTTCTGAATTTTTATTTTCAAATTATATATTTAAGAAAATGTAGATAAACTGAGAAGCATTTTAGGTGATAAAATTAAATTGATTAGTTAAAAAGTAATTTGATCTGAAATATAAAATGAAGGTGCATTATCAAAATAAAGTTAAATGGGGCAGCTAGGTGATGCAGTGTATAGAGCACCGGCCCTGCAGTCAGGAGTACCTGAGTTCAAATCTGTCCTTAGACACTTAATAATTATCTAGCTATGTAACTCCATTGCCTAGCAAAAACCAAAAAAAAAATAATGTTAAATGAAAATATAAACTTAGATAATGAAGTTATAATTCATAAATCAAAGATTAAATGATCACGTATTAGAGTATTCATCTGTACACAGAGGCAAAGAATGACTTTAAAATATAAACTTGGTGTAGGTATCACATAATTCATGATGCTTCAACATTGGATGACTTAAAAAAACAACGTGGTCTTAAAAGGCAGGTGATTAACAGACTGCTACTGAATTTATATGTATATATATATATATATATATATATATGTATATATATATATATATATGCAATATGACCTTTATATTTAATAGGAAGGTTATATGCATTGATTTTGAAAGGTTATATCTTAAAGACTAAACTGTAATTACTATTTAATCCAATGAATACATGGCTGTGATCAATATGAAAATCAGTTGAACGACATAGTATTAAATCTGAAAAGGAAATATAAATCCTAGAAAGCATCTTGAAACATGCTTATTCCAATTCTGTTATGTCATTGATGAGGAAACTAAGATTTAGAGAGAATTCCACAAATTCATTTAGCTACCATTTAGCAGTCTGAAGGTTTGAAATCTAGGTCTTCCAGTTTTTTAGTTCAATGTTATCTACACTTGACCACAGTGCCTTTCACTTCTAATTCTTCAATAAAGCTGCCATCTCATCAATAGGGGCTTTTCTCTCTATTGAGAGAAATAGTAGATCCCATGAGTCTGA
This sequence comes from Macrotis lagotis, assembly GCF_037893015.1. Lineage (NCBI taxonomy): Eukaryota > Metazoa > Chordata > Mammalia > Peramelemorphia > Peramelidae > Macrotis > Macrotis lagotis. The sequence continues at coordinate 92,365 of NW_027422304.1, read as the reverse complement.
GTATTCTGTGCTTTTCTTGTTGATTTTCTTTTACAAATTCATTCTAGAGTGTCTACTTGTTGTGTTGGATACCTTAGTCAAATTCCCTTGTTATAACAGAAGACTATATAGGCTGTGTATTGATTGTTCTTTTTTATCTTCCTTGAGGAGAACAAATCATTCCAATGGTCATGAACCCAGATAAAACAGGTGCTGTGGAGTGCTTAGAGCTTGGTTAGACATTGAAAATACCAAGGTCATCCTCTGCATCTAAAGCCATCACCAGTTGTCTTGATTCTGTCTTGTTATGTTGCATCGTGATGACTTTGGAAGAGAAAATGAGGTGGATGGAATCATGTATCTCTACCTCATTTAAATCAAATTTATAAACACAAGAAATAATTATTCCTCAAAATCTTGTGGTGACAGGCAAGTGATGAAGCAGCAGATGGAGATAAACTGGTAGCTAAAGTCACAACCCTTCACATAGTTTCTCCACTGAAAGCAGCAGTGAGATTCGACAGCTCCCAGGTGACTAAACACCCCTTTTATGAATTGCACTGCTCATCTTCTTATGGGAGGAAGGGACTAGAAAAGGTATCCTAAAATTATCTACTTACCCAACCCTACCCTGATTACTGCAGCAGATGAGGAATTCTATAGTATAGTTGAGACACAAAAAAATCTGCAAAAACTTCTTCAAAGAAAATTCCACTCATTTTCAGTGCATTAAACATGCTCACACTCAGACAACACTGGATCCTATAGACCTGAAAGGTGAACAGCTCTTGTTACAAGAGAACTCAGAAGGTATGGTGTCCAAATAGCAGCAACGAGTGAAACAAGACTGATAAATGAAGGCCAGCTAACTGAAATTGAAGCTGGATACACATTTTTCTGGAGTGGTTGTAGTGAATGGGAATGACATAAAGCTAGGATAGCTTTTGTAATCAAAACTAATCTAGTCAACATTCTGGAATGCTTACCAAAAGGAGTGAATGTCAGTCTTATGATACTGAGATTGTCACTTCTAGGAAAGTGCCATGCCACCATCATCAGTGCCTATTCTCCCATGATGACAAATACTGATGAAGTTAAAAATTTTTTATGAAGACCTGGAGACCCTTATCATCAATATACCAAAAAAGGGCAAGCTTATAATTCTGAGTGACTTGAATTCTAGAGTAGGCTCAAATTATCAGACATGGTAAGGAGTCCTTGGGAAAAAATTAAGTTAAAAACAGCAACAGCAATGGTCACCTACTTCTGAAGACTTGTGCATCTCATGACCTCATCACAAACACTGTCTTCCATTTACCTAAACACAACAAAGCCTCATAGCAAACATTGGAATCTCTTAGACTATGTGATTATAAGTGAAGAGACAGAAAGGATGTGAGAGTAACAAAGACAATGTGTGGTGCAGGGTGTTGGACTGATCAACTAGCTAAATATTCATATTGAACCAAAGTGGCAAAATGAATATAGAAGAATTAATGTTAAGTGATTAGATTGTCTCTCTGGGCGGAAAGAGTTTTTGCTAATTTGGAGGGAAAACTGAGCCAACCCACAGTTGGCAACGAAGAAACAGAGAAAGAGTGGGCAGCTTTCAGAGACCTGGGGTAAAGCACTGTAATTGCTCATCTAGGCCAGAACCTTCCAACATCAAAACTGGATTGAAGACAATATTGGGGAAAGGGTGGTGCCAGGATGGTGGCAGAAGAACAGCCTTTCCTTGGAGCTCTCTACAAAATATTTCCAAAACCTTAAAATTATGACTCTAACTAAATTTTTGAGAGACAGAACTCCTAGAAAGATCCAGGGAGGCAATTCGCTAGCCCAAGGTAACCTGGAAATTCATGGGATGGCTCTGTTCCCTGTTGTTGGAGGGGGCAGTAGCACATAGGAAAGAAGAAGCTGCAGCCTTCTGGAAACAGCACACACAGAGTCTGGGTCCCTGGAAGCACCAACTCGTGGCAGCAGAAGCAGTTTCCTGACCTTCCAAGCCAGGGAGCAACAAGCACAACTTGGAAGATCAGTGGGGGAAAACTCTACCAGAGTGAGCACGTAGCCCAGGCCAGTGGGGTCCTTTTCAGGACAGGCTCACAGAGCCACCCAGTAGGGAACTGCCCTGTAGTTGGTTCCAGAGTGCTCAGCCCATGGAAGTTAAGGGGATGAAGGGGAGATTGTTGAGGTCTCTCCTCTGCTCCTGGGACAAGTTTCTGGTGCTTTGTCCATATTCAGACCCTGGTCACAGTCTGGACCTACATACTGTCATAGAGCAGGAACACCCCCCCTCAAGGTTCCAGGGCACAAAGGAGGTCATATGATCATCCACAGACCAGAGAACAGGCAGGAGAGAAGTCAGAGCCTCCCATAAGACCTTGAAGGAACTGAGGTCCTTGTGGGGTTGTCCCAGTAATACTCAAAAGCTCGGGAAGTACCCCCAAAACCAAGGCACAGGCTGGAGAAATGAATGAATAGGAAAAAGGGAACCTGATCATAGACAATTACTTTGATCATACACACTCAGAAGATGAAAAAGTCCAAACTTCTGTATCGAAAAACTCCAAGGAAATATAGAAGTTGGGCTCAGGCTATGACAGAGCTCAAAAATGATTGTGAAAATCAAGTAAGGGAAGTAGAGCAAAAATTGGGAAGAGAAATGAGAAAGATGCAGGGGAAAAACATGAAAAAAAGTCAGCAGCTTAGTAAAGGAGATCCAAAAAAATGCTGAAGACAATGACATGTTAAAAACCAGTTTAGGCCAAATGGATAAAACAATCCACAAACTTAATGAAGAGAAAAATACCTTAAAAAAACAGAATTGGCCAGGTGTAAAAGAAGATAAGAAATTTATCTGAGGAAAACAAATCCTTCAAATGTAGAATGGAGCTAAAGGAAGCTGATGACTTTGTGAGGAATAAAGACAGAATAATTCAATATAAAAGAATGAAAGACTAGAAGGAAAAACAGATCCATATAGACAATTAAAAAAAATTATTGGTCTACCATCAGGAAATGAGCCTTAACTTCTTTTTAAAAAACATTTCTACAGGAAAATTGCCCTGTTATTCTAGACGCAGAGGGTAAAATAGAAATTGAGAGAATCCACTTATCTCCATGAGAAAGAGTTCACCCCCCAAAAAATAACCACTAGAAATATCAGGATCACACAGGACTTAGCAGCATCCATATTAAAGGCTCATAGGGCCTGGAATAATCTGGAAGGCAAGAGTTTAGAATGCAACCGAGAATCAACTACATAGAAAAATTGAACATCCTCTTCAAGGGGAAAAGAAGGGCTTTCAATGAAACAGGGGAATTTCTAATTTTCCTGTTGAAATAGCCAAAGCTGAACAGAAAGTTTGATCTTCAAGTACAGGATTCAGATAAAGCATAGAGAGTGGACAAGAAGGGTAAATTATGAGGGACTTAATGATGATGAACTGCATGTATTCCTGCATGGGAAGATGATACTGATAATACTCATGTGAATTTTCTCATTTATTAGAGCAGTTAGAAGGTACTTTTATAGATGAGGCACACATGGGAGCTGAATTTGAAGGTATAATATATCAAATTAATGGGTGAAAGGGAAATGTGCTGAGAGAAAGAGAAAGGAGGGGGTAGAATAGACTAAGATATTTCATGTAAAGGATTCAAGAAATAGCTTTTGCAATGTATGGAAGGGGCAAGGTAATGGGGAATTAGGGAGCCTTCATTCTCATTGGAAATGGCTCAGATAGAAAACAGCATACATACTCAATAGGTATAGAAATCTAGAAGAAAAAGTAGAGAAAGGGGATGGGGGTATAGGTGATAGAGGAGAGGATAGATAATGGGAGAGGATAGTCAGATATAACACATTTTATTTTTTCCTTTTTGAAATGTATTGGAATTGGATGACCTGTCCAGGATCTCAGGACTAGTTGGTTGCTAGGGTGGGATTTAGACTTGGGACCCCCTGGTCCCAGGGCCAGTGCACCACAGAGGCCCCACAGCACATTTTTGAGGAAGGGCAGTGAGAGGAAAGAAAAAATATAATACATGGTAGTGGGGAGGAATTGATGGAGGGAATTACAACCAGCAACAACTATGAAAAAATATGCACTTCCGGCCAAGATGGAGGAGAGAAGACAAGGCACAGTAGAAAGACCTGAATCTTCTTCTCATCGGACTTGGCTTAAAGTCAACCTACACATACTCAGTTAACTTATAAAAGATCTCACCTTTCAAGTATTAAAAGGAGAAAAGGGGAGGGGGGATGGAGAAAGGGAGGGAGAGTGAGGTAAATAAGGGGAAATAAAAAAAGGAAGGGAAGGAAAAAGGGAAAGGGGAAAGAAAGGAGAGGGTGTGATATAGGAGCACAAACACATTGAAAGGGGTGGTTTTCAGAAACAAAAGACTGGGGAATGTGGATAAAAGGGGAGGGAAGGGAGAAAAATATAAACAGAGGGAAGATAGCACAGAGGGCAATAAAGAATTAGTAATCATAACCTTGAATGTGAATGGGATGAACTCTCCCTTAAAATGTAAGCAAATAGCAGAGTGGATTAAAAACCAGAATCCCACAATATGTTGTTTACAAGAAATACATTTGAAGTAGAGAGATACACAAACTATAAAGGTAAATAGTTGGAGCAAAATATAGTTTACTTCAGCTGAAGTAAACAAAAGCAGGGGCAGCAATACTGATCTCAGTCAAAGCAGCAGCAAAAATAGATAGTGTTAAAAGAGATAAGGAAGGAAACTTTATCCTCCTAAAAGGTACCATAGACAATAAAATCATTTCAATATTGAATATATATATGTATATATTATATATACATATATATATATATATATATATATATATATATATGCACCCAGTGGGACAGCACCCAATTTTCTAGAGGAGAAGCTGAAAGAACTACAGGAACACATAGACAGCAAAAGTCTACTAGTGGGAGACCTCAACCTCCTGCTATCAGATCTAGATAAATCGAATCATAAAACAAACAAGAAAGAAATTAGGGAGTTAAATAGATTGCTAGAAAAATTAGATATGGTAGACTTATGGAGGAAATTGAATGGGGATAGAAAGGAATATATGTTTTTCTCTGAAGTCATGGAACTTATACAAAAATTGACCATGTACTAGGACATAAAAAACCTAATAATCAACTGCAGAAAGTCAGAAATAGTGAGTACATCTTTCTCAGATCACAATGTAATAAAAGTCATATGCAATACTGGGCCAAGGATATATAGACCCAGAACAAATTGGAAACTGAATAACCTCATTTTAAAAAATGAGTGGACCAAAAAAACAAATTATAGAAAGAATTAACCATTTTATTCTAGATAATGATAATAATGAAACAACATACCACAACCTATGGGATTCATTCAAAGCAACTCTCAGGGAATATATTATAGCTCTAAATGCTTATATGAATGAATTGGAGAAAGAGGAAATCAATGAACTAAACATGCAACAAAAAAAAAATTAGAGAAAGAACAAATCAAAAATCCCCAATTAAGTACCAAACTAGAAATTCTAAAAGTTAAAGGAGAAATTAATAAAATTGAAAACAAAAAACTATTGAATTAATAAATAAAACCAAAAGTTGCTATTATGAAATAAACCAATAAAATTGATAAACCTCTGGTCAATTTGTTTTAAAAAAAAAGAAAGAACAACCAAATTGCTAGTATCATGAATGAAAAAGGTGAACTCACCACCAATGAGGAGGAAATTAAAGTAATAATTCGAAATTATTTTGCCCAACTCTATGCCAATAAATTGGATAATCTAATTGAAATGGATGAATATTTACAAAAATATAAGTTGCCCAGGTTAAATGAAGAACAGATTAAATATCTAAACAACCCTATCTCAGAAAAAGAAATTCAACAAGCCATTACTGAACTCCCTAAAAAAAATTCTCCAGGGCCTGATGGATTCTACCAAACATTTAAGGAAAAATTGGTTCCAATTCTATATAAACTCTTTGGAAAAATAGGGAAAGATGGAACTCTGCCTAAATCTTTCTATGAAACCAATATGGTACTGTTACCTAAACCAGGAAGAGTTTAAACAGAGAAAGAAAATTATAGACCTATCTCCCTGATGAATATAGATGCAAAAATCCTAAATAAAATCTTAGCAAAATGATTACAAGTCATCACTAGGATAATACACTATGATCAAGTAGGATTTATTCCAGGAATGCAGGGTTGGTTCAATATTAGGAAAACTGTTAGTATAATCAATTATATCAACAACAAACCTATCAGAAATCATATGATCATATCAATAGATGCTGAAAAAGCTTTTGATAAAATACAGCATCCATTCCTATTAAAAATACCAAAGATTGTAGGAAGGAATGGACTGTTCCTTAAAATAATTAGCAGTATCTATCTGAAACTATCAACAAGCATTTTAATCAATGGGCAGAGGCTAGAGGCATTTCCAATAAGATCAGGGGTGAAACAAGGGTGCCCATTATCACCACTACTATTCAATATTGTATTAGAAATGTTATCATCAGAAATTAGAGAAGAAACAGAAATTAAAGGATTTAGAATTGGGAAGGAAGAGACAAAACTCTCACTCTTCGCAGAAGACATCATGGTCTACCTAGGGAATCCCAAGAAATCATCTAAAAACTACTGGAAACAATTAACAATTTTAGCAAAGTTGCAGGTTATAAAATAAACCCTCATATATCCTCAACTTTTCTATATATGCCTAGCAAGAAACAGCAGGAAGAGCTAGAAAGAGAAATCCCATAAAAACGTAACCTCAGGGATATAAAATATTTGGGAGTCTATTTGCCAAGACAGACTCAGAATCTTTTTGAAAACAATTATAAAACACTTCTCACACAAATTAAATTAGATTTAAATAACTGGGCAAATATCAACTGCTCATGGATAGGTAGAGCTATTATAATAAAAATGACAATTCTACCAAAACTAAACTATCTGTTTCGTGCCCTACCAATCAAAATTCCAAAAATTACTCTAATGAGTTAGAAAAAATTGTAAGTAAATTCATATGGAGAAATAAAAAGTCAAGAATTGCCAGGAGCTTAATGAAAAAAAAAACTGCAAAATAAGGTAGCTTAGCCCTACCCAATCTAAAATTATATTATAAAGCATCAGTCATCAAAACTGTTTGGTATTGGCTAAGAAATAGAGTGGTGGACCAGTGGAATGGACTAGGTGTAAAAGCAGGAGATAATTATAGTAATCTGCTGTTTGATAAAACCAAAGAGTCTGGCCATTGGGATAAAAATTCCCTCTTTGATAAAAATTGCTGGGAAAATTGGAAGTTAGTATGGAAGAAACGTAGATTAGACCAACACCTCACACCCTTTACCAAGATAAGATCCAAATGGTTACAGGACATAGACATAAAATACAATACTAAAAGAAAATTAGAAGATCAAGGACTAGTCTACCTGTCAGATCTATGGAAAGGGGAACAGTTTATGACTAAGGAAGAGTTGGAGAACATCACCAAAAACCAATTAGATGATTTCGATTACATTAAATTAAAAAGCTTTTGCACAGATAAAACCAATGTAACCAAGATCAAAAGAAATATAGTAAATCGGGAAACAATCTTTACAACTAATGATTCTGACAAAGGACTCATTTCTAAAATATACAGAGAACTGAGTCATATTTTTAAAACAAAAAGCCATTCCCAATTGACAAATGGTCAAAGCATATTCAAAGGCAATTTACAGATGAGGAGATCAAAGCAATCCATAGCCATATGAAAAAATGCTCTAAATCATTAATTATTAGAGAAATGCAAATTAAAGCTTCTCTTAGGTACCACCTCACACCTCTCAGATTGGCCAGTATGACCAGGAAGGATAATGATCATTGTTGGAAGGGATGTGGGAAATCTGGGACACTATTACACTGTTGGTGTTGCTGTGAACTCATCCAACCCTTCTGGAGAGCTATTTGGAACTATACCCAAAGGGCAACAAAAATGTGCATACCCTTTGACCCAGCAATACCACTACTGGGTCTATACTCTGAAGAGATGAGGGGAAAAGGGAAAAAGATTACTTGTACAAAAATATTTATAGCAGCCCTGTTTGTGGTGGCAAAGAATTGGAAATCCAGTAAATGTCCTTCAATTAGGGAATGGCTTAGCAAACTGTGGTATATTTATGTCATGGAACACTACTGTTCTATTAGAAACCAGTAGGGATGGGATTTCAGGGAAACCTGGAGGGATTTGCATGAACTGGTGCTGAGTGAGATGAGCAGAACCAGAAAAATACTGTACACCCTAACAGCTACATGGGAGTGATGTTCAACTTTGAAGGACTTGTTCATTCCATCAGTGCAACAATCGGGAATCATTTTGGGCTGTCTGCAAAGGAGAGTACCATCTGTATCCAGATAAGGAGCTGTGGAGTTTGAACAAAGTGCAAGGACTATTCCCTTTAATTTAGAAAAAAAAAGAAGATAGCTTGTTGTCTGATCTTGTTACCTCTTAGACTTCTCTTCTCTTTAAGGATATGATTTCTCTCTCATCACACCCAATTTGGATCAAGGTACAACATGGAAACAAAGTAAAGACTGACAGAGTGCTTTCTGGGGTGCAGGGAGGGAAGCAAGATTGGGGGAAAATTTTAAAACTCAAATAATATCTTTAATAAAAATAAATTTAAATTAAAAAAAATATAGAAGTAATTTCTCTGGTGGACTTTTGATAAAGAATGTGATCCACCACAGAGACAGAGGGCATGGTATCAGATACAGATTGAAGCACATTTTTTTCTCTTTCTTTCACATTGTTTTTTTATTTTTGTGGGGGGAAGTGGATTATGTTTACTCTTACAACAAAGAATATTTTAGTATTGTGTAAATAATAAAAAATGAAGAGAAAAAGGAAAAAATGAAAAAATTGGGGAAATACAGATGCTGCTAAATGAAAAACTAGAACTCCACAGGGTTTACCAGCTGGATAGTTCATACATTTCTAAGAAGCAGCATTTAATTACATCAAAAGTAAAGTTCAAGTGAAGCTTAGATGGATGCAGGACTCTTGACTCATATGAAATTCAGTTTTATGCATACAGTAACAAACCAAAATTCTTTTATGCTTTTCTAAAGGCTATTTATTGGACAAAGACATGTGGTGCATCTCAACTACTCAGTGCTGATGGATCCACATTAATTAAAAATAGGGCCATGATTCTAGAGAGATGGGCTGAACACTTCTGTAATTTTCTTAACAGGCAGTTATCAATCAATGCAGAAGCCATTGACTGTTTACCCCAAGTTGAATTCAATCAATTCCTAGTTGAAGTTACAAGGGAAGAAGACATTTTGAATGCCATTAGACTCTTTTCAAGTAGCAAAGCAACTGGTGCTGATTATAGTATAATTAACTTCTACAAGGTGGGGGGGGGGTCCAGTGCTCATTCAAAAACTGACTGAAATTTTCCAAGTTATTTGGAATGAAGAAGTCATCCCCCAAGAATTCAAGGATGCCTCCATCTTCCATCTCTGTAAAGATAAAGGGATCAGATTGTCCTGTGACAAACACAGGGGTATTTTTCTTTTAGTCATTGTTGTTTAGATTCTTGCCAAAGTCCTTTGCAGCAGGCCCATCCTTCACCTGGAAGCTGGCCACCTTCCTGAGAGCCAGCATGGCTTCAGAAAAGATCAAGGAACAGTAGATAGTGTTTGCTGCCTGACAATTCCAGGAAAAATGCCAGGAACAGAACAAACCTTTGTATGCAACATTTGTAGATCTGATGAAGGCATTTGATACCATCAGTCTTGAGAGTTTATGGAAAATTATATCAAAATTTGATTGTGGAGAATTCATCAGTATTGTATATCAATTTCATGATGGCATGCATGCCTGGGTTCTGGATAGTGGACAATGCTCTTGAGATTTCCCAGTCACAAATGGAGTGAATCAAGGATGTGTCCTTGCTCCCATACTTTTTTAGCATGATGTTTTCAGCCATGTCATCAAATCCTTCATTGAGGATGCTCAGCTACCACATTGATGGCACATTCTTCAATTTGAAAAGGCATAAGCCAAGACCAAAGTGTAGGGTATGTTGGCTTCTGTTTGTAGATGATTCTGCATTCAATGAAACTTCTGAAGCTGAGATGCAACAAAGTGTGGATCGATTCTCTGTTGCTTTTGCTAGTTTTGGTCTAACAATTAACACCAAGAAAACACAGGTGCTCCGTCAGCCAGTTTTCACATCCATATGTGAAACCATCAATTACTGCAAATGGAGAAGTTTTGAGTACTGTGAAGGAGGTACATATTGACAATGAGGTTAACATTCACATTGCTAGAGCTAATTCAGTATTTGGGAGACTCCAAAAGAAAATATTGGAGAGTAGAGGTATTAGACTGACTACCAAACTGAAAGTATACAGAAGCATTGTGCTGACCTCATCACAATATCATCACAATCATCACCTCATCATATGCCTATGACACCTTGACAGTCTACCAAGAACATGTCAGGAAACCAAATCACTTCCATTTAAGTTGTCTTAGGAAGATTCTGAAAATCATATGGTAGGAGAAGATACCAGATACTGAAGTCTTTTCTCAAGTTAAACTACCTAGCTTTCCAACATTACTAGAGAGTGCAACTATGATGGGCTGGATATGTTGGAATGCGTGATGGACTCTTGCCAAAAAAACTATTTTATGGAGAACTCACCCAGGGCAAGCATTCACAAGAGGTTCAGAAGAAGCAACATCAAGATACCCTAAAAATCTCTTTAAAGAACTTTAGAATTGATTGTATAGCATGGGAGACACTTGCATAGGATTGCCCAGCATGACATTCCCTCATCAGTGAGGAGGCTGCACTCTATGAAGAATACAGGAGGGAAGCAGCTCAAAGGATACGTGACATCTATAAATTTAGTGAACACACCAGGTGTTCACATGGACTGTTTGTGCTCAACCTGTGGTAGAGCATTCAGAGCTCATGTTGGTCTGATCAGTCATAGTCGGACGCACTGCAACTTATCTCAAGCCTAATGATGTCATTTTGATCTTTGTTGATAATGAAGGACAAGAACCAAAAACCAACCAACCAAATCCCCCCAAAAAAGAACTGTCCACCCTTGAATGATTCATTTCATTTATTAACATAAAATGTCTCTGAAGGATTGTGAATGCCTGTGTTTACTTAAAGAAAAGCATTAACATGTACTCCTTAAAATAAATTTATTTTACTAATCCTATATAAATCTAGTAAGAAAATCTTTTTTGTTAGGTGCTAAAATCAGCACCTTGCTGTAGAATAATACAATGGTGCTTAGTCTATTGAATTTCAGTTAAAAACAACCAATGAAGTTCAATTTGCCTACATAGTGACATGATTAGATAAATTTGAAGTTATTTGATGATAGTATAGTAAGTTAACTGATACAGACATGCAGATTGATAATTGAATTGGTACTCAACTATTCTTCTTCCAAATTTACAGAAACTATTCTGAAGAACAAGTTATGGTTATTCAATTTCACTTGGTATTTTCCTTAGTTTATTTACATGTTGGTTAGGAAATCAAACTATGGAAACTAGGGTGCACCTGAAACACGAACGAAGTAAAGATCAAGCAAAATATGCAAGCTTCATCATTCTGAACTATCAGATAAAGGTCTAGAAAATATTACCATTTCTCAAAATTCCACTAAAGAAAATATAGAATCCCAAACTAGCTTACTTTGATACTTTTCCAAAAACACCAGGTGTGACTTACTATATGGAGAAATACAAAACCAGGCAGAAAAAACTTTATGTTGTGATTAAAGGTTCTTTAAATGCAGTTCCTGTAATACCAATTCCTCATATCTACAACCATAACTTCAACCAGATGCTAATTCTTTGAACTGTAATTAACAGCATGACACTTAAGAAGTAATTTTTATAATGATTACAGTCACTATACTTTCATTCTCCTGAAGTGCTAAGTACTGTAATCATCACCTGTTCACAGTAAGCCTTATTGCACCACAGGCTATTAACAACTGATAGCACCATTTAACTAAAACTTGGCTCATAATGAATTGTTAGGAACTGAATTTTTATGCCTCAAAATGAACTGATAGGTGATTTTTTTTTCCTTGAATGACATTAAATTTATCCCATATATGACAAAAGGCTCTTGAAGTAGAGAGGAAAATCCCTTGATATTAAAAAAGAATTAGTGTTCATGTTGTTTTGATCAGAGACACTAATTATGGATAATTAAACTATTAGCTTGGACTTACTGAAAGAAGTATATGTACACACCCAAATATATTTGCTTGTCTATAAGTAGCATCAAGGAGATATGGTAGTATTAAGGACCTTTTCTCCAGAGAGGTCAACAGTACTCCTTTGACTAAACTACTAAGAGAAATCAAGGCTCTTTAGCTAGCATTAGCAGGGTTAAGCGGACATCATCATATGTGGTAGTTTGTGTCCTTTTACTAGGGTGCTGAAGATTTATGCTACTTGACTTCATTCTGTTATTTGTGCTACTATTTGTTTTAATTAAATTGATTTTTGTTTAAATTCACATATCATCTATATAGATTTAGTGAAGAGATTTATTGGAAGTCTATAAAGAACAGAACATTTGAAAAAAAAAATATATATATATAGTGACCAAAAATCATACTTATGGCCTGGGAAATGAACAAGTGTCCCACAGCAGTGTAGAGACCTGAACAAGTTAGGGCTAAAATGAGAGAATATCATAAAATAAGCTGGAAAAACCACTAATTCTTCTAGGTCTGTATCTAGATGAAGGATATTCACCTAGAATATAGGAAATCAAAATCCTACTGTGTGCTGCCCTGGTTAAATCACATCTGAAATTTTATGTGAATTATAGGTCATATTTTTGATAGTTCATTTAAATACTAGTGTATATACAGAGGAAAACAACCCAAATGGTGAGAATGTGACAACTTCATATGATGAAAAATTAAAGAAACTGAGTGGTTTTAATTTGATGAAACCAGTTGAGTTATAGGGTTGGAGAAAAGAGGTCTATCATGTGGATAAGAAAAGAGATTTTTTTTCTGCTTAACTCCATAGGGAAGAATTATGAGTAATAAGTAGATGTTTCAGTGAGTCAGCTTTTGACTTGACAGATAGGGAAAAATCCTACTAATTAGAGCTATCCAGAAATAGAATGGGATACCTCTAGAGACAGTAGACATCTCTTCCCTGGGAGTTTTCAAGTGGAGGCTGAAGGATAATTTGTTTAAAATGTTGTAGAAATTATTCCTTCACAGATACGGATTTAACTACATGTTCTCTGAGGCTTTATTCAGTTCTACTCTTCTAAAGATTAGAGATTATTTTTATTATTATTATAACATTGACATTATTTTCACAGTTTGGCATATTATACATTATTGAGATCACACATAATAATAACCAACCAAATATTTTGCAAACATATTATTCTAATCTTATAATAATCATGGGAAATTGACACTATTATTACCATCCCCATTTTATTGATGAGGATACCAAGGGCAATAGAGCTCAAATGGTGTCGCCAGGTTGATTTTGAACTGAGTTCTATTATGAGTTCATGCAATATTTTTCTTTTGTAATTCATATCATAGATACTATATACATGTCAAATAAATATTTTTCCAAAAAATAAATGAGCAAATAAGTCAATTAATGGATAGTAGCTGATTAATGCATAACTTTCAGATGATTCATTAATATTACTTTACCTTAAATACATGTTTACACTCTGCATAGGCACATCTAATATCAACTGGTCAAATCTGTATCCTCTTTGACAAATTATACATTTGAAAATGGTACTTATAAGCTGTCATTTATGACCTTTAAAATTTAGCCAGTATTGAACTACAGCCTACCTCCTTGCCCCATTAAAACAAACACGCACACACACACACACACACACACACACACACACACAGACAAACTAGTCCACCCATTTCTGAGCCTTTAGGCAAGCAAACTGTATGTACATTGAAATCTCAGATAGAAAGACCTTTTGGACCAGATTCTCAAATTTCCATCTTTTACTGTTACTGTAGGCCCATCCAGTCATGTCTCTTCTTGTTTCTCCCTCCTCTCACCATGTACTTTACTATACCATAAAGTCCAATACAACTTGCTGTGACATTGATTGAAATAAAAGCCAGAGACCTGGGTTCTACCAAGATTTTTACAATTCTCCATATAACCAAATTAACTGGTCAGAAGGATGGAGATTGTATATATAGATTGAATACTTAAATGGGCTTTGGATATTTATCCTGGAGAAAACTTTTTGGTAAAAAATACAGTTTAGCTATCTTCAAAAACCTGAAAACCATGAAGTAAAAAAATAATTTGATATTTTCTCTTATTTCCCCTAAGATAAATCTATTAGAAATGAGTAAAAATTATAGATAAGTAGATTTTGCCTCAGTGTAAGAAAACATGGCATAATAATTATAATGAATAAGCAATAAATATTTATTAATCCGCTATAATAAGCCAGGCATCCTGCTAAGTTGAAGTTAAAAAGTTAAGTGGAGGCTAAGTTAAAAAGCCATCCTCACCCTCAAGTTTACAATTTCATAGTATAAGATAACATAGAAGAAAACTGAAAATTATTGGGAGGGGAAATGGGGAGAAGGAGGAGTCCCCTGGGTATAGGGAGATGGTTGAAAAGTCAAAGTTCAAAATTAGTTCCTCTTGGATGAAAGAAAGATATGTTTTAACTTATATCTCCACTATCTAATCAGAGATGAGTTGATGAGTTGAACAATAAGGCTAATTGAATCTTGAAAGATGATAGATATTCCCAATAATGAGATTTCTGGGAGCATGGTGAAGTTAAAGAACTCAACAATCAGTGTAGCCATTTGGGAAATGAAGATATGTCTGATGATTCTTTTTTTTTTTTAGGTTTTTGCAAGGCAAATGGGGTTAAGTGGCTTGCCCAAGGCCACACAGCTAGGTAATTATTAAATGTCTGAGACTGGATTTGAACCTAGTTACTCCTGACTCCAGGGCTGGTGCTTTATCCACTGCGCCACCTAGCCACCCCTATGTGTGATGATTCTTAACCATTAGACTGATCCAAATGTGGGAAAAAACCATCTCAAGAGGTAGTGAGTTTTTCTTAATGCATATTCACAAGCAAAAGCTTTATGAACTTGTTGAGTATATTGAAATATAGAATATCTCTCTCTTTGGTAGGAAAACGTAGGGACACATTGGCTCATAATTGATCTTGAATATTTTCATAGCTGTATGACTAAGCATCTAAGGTCTTCAAGCAAGGACTACCCCACCACAACCTAAGACAATCTAACATGCTTTATAATGTTTCTATTTGTTGGGTATTTTTCCTGACAACAAATTAAATTTTACTGTTTTGATTTTTCAAATATTTTGCTTTTTGTTTCCATGATTTATTTGAGATTTTTATTTTGCAAAAATGTTCCTGAAAATGTTGTCTCAATAATAACAAAGCATTATGACCATTGATTTATAGACTTCACATCAGAGAAAATATGAAAAAATCCACAGAGAACAATCAATTTTGATTAATCCAAAAGAAAAATAAACACAAAAGAGTAAGACAAAACATGGTTCAAATATTTACATGATTAATGTTTATTTTTTTCATGAATTATCTAGATCATTACCTCACTTCTCAAGTTCAAGTTACTTAAGTAAAATAGATTCCCCTGACATACAGTAAGAAAGATGAATTATCTTGCAATAATCACTGACTGGATGAGAGCAAAAATATTGCTTAGGTAAAACATTTTGGTGCTTTTCTATCTCCCTTTTGTCATATTCCCAATTTTCCCACTTCCATTGGCAATGGAAAGAATTTGATATGTAGGAAGATATAGATTCAAATCCTACCTCTAAATATTTACAAATTCTTTGAGCATTAAGACTTCACCTTTGACAGATATAAAATGAGGGCATTACACTAAGAAGATCTCTCAGAGCCCTTACATCAGCTTTAATTCTCCTATTTCCACAATCTGTTTGTTAATCACTGTGCTCCTGCTGATCCCTAAGGGTGTCCTTAAAGGTTCCTTCTGGGCCTACCCTATTAAGCAGAGTTTCATTTTCTTTATTTTTTCTTCTTCTATTAAAAAAAAAGGTTATCCTGTGTTCTAGCCTGTTAGTCTGAATGTTTTACTCCTTCTCGAAAACTAGGGAATAGCTTTGCTTGGTCCTTCAGGGCTTTAACCCAGAGAAATTATTAATATAGACATCTGTTCTCAAGGGGAGAAATATTTGGAGTTTTGGAAGATTTTAAGTTTTTTTAGTATAACAAATCCCTTATATTTTCTTCCACCATTCTTAGCTACCCCCAGCCCAGTTATGGAACCCTTGACATAATTATTTATGTGAAATAAAAAAAAAATTATTTTAAGAACCATTTGTCTCATTTATGAATCCATCATCCCCCTTTTATTATCATGTAACCTCTGGAATTATATATGGATCAATGTGTAGAATTTTCTTAAAGTTGCTCATCTTTCTAAAATTGGTATTTTAGTTAAAATATGTTTTCTGGATTTGGTGCTCTTTACTCTGTATCAGTTCATACAAGTCTTCCCAAGATTCTGTGAAATAATTACCTCCATCATTTCTTATAAACACATCAGGTTCAGGTTGCCCCTTGCCCCTCATCTGCCAACCCTAGAGTCTTCAGTCTACAATGAATCTTCAACCTGCCTTTAGGGTTCAATTGACAAAACTGTCAGTTGGCACATATCCCTTCTTCTCCCTGAATAGAAGCTGGAACATGGATCTCTTCCTGGTGCAATATTAAAGACTCCTGTCTGGTCACCACCCCACTACCCCATTCTGCCACATATAAAGTATCCCCAAGTTCTGGAAGCCTCTATCTCCTTGTAATAACTCTGACCTCAAAAACAAAATGATTCTCTGTAACTTTTCTTTTGAAAACTCAATCTCAGTTTGCTTCTCCTTCTAAGTTTTTGTTTCAGAAGTTGTTGAGGAAAGAGGGATTGTGTATTTTCTTCTATTGTGCACTCTAGGATCAACTTCTAGAAGACATTTATCAAATGATATGATGAAAATAACTGACTAACCTTTAGTACTTATGAAATTAGCTGTTCAATTGGATGATCTTAATCACCTTACATGGTCACTATGTTAATTTACAGAACTGTACAATTTTAATTAGTTAAATACCTTAGTATACAATCCAACAAATTCCATTTTAACAATGGTAATACAAATCAACAATGAAAAAAATAAAAAAAAAACTGAAACTTATGTAAGTCTCAGAGAGATGAGATGACTTATCAAATGTCATAGAGTTAAAGGATATAATTCATTTGTCCAGTGGAACAATACTGTTTCTTAGGCATCTTCAAGCATAGTGCTATATATATGTGTGTGTGTGTGTGTGTGTGTGTGTGTGTGTGTGTGTGTGTGTGTATGTGTGTGTGTGTGTGTATTCTGATTGGTATCTAAATTCTATTTAAAGTGACTCCTATATATAGGAGCAAGAAGGAGTAGGTGGTTCAATGAATAAAGTGCTGACCCTTTAGTCAGAAAGTGGTGAATTCAAATCCATTCTCAAAACTCTAGCTGTGGGACAAGTCATTTAAGCTTTCTTTGCCTTAATTTGCTCAACTGTAATATAGCAACAGCAATAGTACTTACCTCACAATATCATTATGAGGATCAAATGAGATATTTATAAAGCACTAATACTTTCCTGGCATAAAGTAGGCACTTAATAAATGCTTCTCATTCATTTAATTACAATAAACCCAATTCAACTTTTTTTTTTCCTATTTGCTCTTCCTGTCTGAAAAACTAATCAGTTGTTATAATGTGTAATATTTTGCAAGTAACTTTCTTACCATTATTAGGCTTGTTATCATTATTCATTTTCTGAGAGACTAAAATATGAACATTTAGTATACCATTTAAAAGTGTCATTATTTATTATTTCAATAACTGAAGCACAATGTGGATTTATTATACATGATTTTCAAGTTTTCCCTTGTTTCCTATCATCATCTTAAATGAAAATTAAGCTCTAGTTGAACCACATGAAAGCATTTTGTTTAATGGTACAAAGTTCAGTCCCATAACTCTTGGAGTCCCTACACACCTAATTTATGGCTATCCCACTGATTTCAGAGACAAGTGATGTACAGAGAGAGGCCCTTTGGGAAGGAAATGGAGATGAGAAATTGAGCTGATTAGGTTAAAAAAGTTTTTTCAATCTTTTTTTTCCAGTAGAATTTATGTAGGAACTAGAGATTCAGGAAATTAGCTAAAAGAATAAATGAAATGATTCATGTGAGTATTTCTTTGGTACAGATCAACTTCTTGTACATTCCTGTGCTACCAGATATAGCAATGTTATACAATGACAAGAAATGTGGAGTTTTTATAATGTTCAGTATTGCTAGGAATGCCAAGAGCTATATTTATATACTAGGTCTCTCTGAATTAAACATTCTAATTAAAAATTAGTTGCATGGATAACCCAAAATGAAAGGCAGTCTAATAATAATTTTTATTATAATCAAAGATTACACTATATTTTTCCCATAAAAAGATTAAACATTTTCATAATGTTTTAACTATTTTCTAGTGTTTGTCTTGGAGATTTTATGAAATTATTTTTATTCAATATTTCTTCAGCAAAAACTCTATTAAATTCATAGTGTCTTTTACTCATTGTGGTGTGGCTGAGACTTGGTTTTCAGAGACAATGTTAATTGTCTTTCCAACTTGAAACTCTGAATATAAGTTCAGTGCTTCTCTATATAAGTATTACCTGATGTCTGGTCTTGTTAAGTTTGTAATCATAATACTAGATTAGCCAAAAGATAATGAAATTTTTGCATGAAGAAACTATGAAGAAATAATAGGAAGGACAGACAGACACAATATGATCACATCAATGAAATCACAGGTCCTCAAAGGACTTCAAAATATAATATACCATTAAAAGGTGCTAATATTTTTGCTACAAGCATAGTGAATCCAGGAGTTTATATAAGTATTTTTAACTCTGTAATCCAATGCATCAGATAATTCATTTCAAACATTGATCATCAAAGATAAGTGACTTGAAAAAGCAGAGCAAGGGAAATGGGAAGAGAAAACTGGGTGGGAAGATGATAAGACAGCAATGGCAGTGAGATCCTTGATAAAATCTTAAATCATTGAGTCCAAAGCAAGGTGATCATCCTGTACTTTTTCATAAAACTCAACAAGAGCATCAAGATGAGCTACTACATCTGACATTGGTAGAAAGCTGCCTACAAGTTCTACCTTTCTCTCTTCTCACTTTCATTTGTTGCTTTGGACTTGGTATTCCTCTAGATAGAATTCCTGACTGTTCCTCTTAAATTTGGAATTGTTTTCTACTCTGTCATAAAAATTCTAATTTCATGTCTGAAATATTATGAATGACTTGTTTATATTTGACTACATGTTTGAAAAGGAGGGAAGGATATTGATGAGAAATATCTTGGCTAACTGAAGACTACATAGAGTAAGAATAGAGCAATCACATTCTGATCAGTGTTTAGAGAAATTTCATTTCTTTGCATTGACTGGAATTCTTTTTCTCTTCTTTCCAGTCTCTTATTTTTAACTCTCAGCTAAAAATTAATCTCACTTTCGGCAAGAAATCTTTCCTGATCCATTTTGATATTATTGCTTTCCTTCTGAGATTAGTTTTTCTTTTTTGTTATATTTTTTAAAATTTTTATTTATTTAAGGGAATGGGTTTAAGTGACTTGCCCAAGGTCACATAGCTAGGCAATTATTAAATATCTGAAGTCATATTTGAATTCAGGTCCTCCTGACACCAAAATATCTGAAGTCATATTTGAATTCAGGTCCTCCTGACACCAGGGCTGGTGCTGTATCCACTAGGCCACCTAGCTATCCCCCTTTTTTTTTCTTTTCTTTTTCTTTTCTTTTCTTTTCTTTTCTTTTCTTTTCTTTTCTTTTCTTTTCTTTTCTTTTCTTTTCTTTTCTTTTCTTTTCTTTTCTTTTTTCATTTCTTTTTACTTTATATATTTACTTTGTACATAGCAGTATTTTTTTTTAATTTTCTCCCTCTATTAGATTGTGAACTCTTTGAGTTTTTGATTTACTTATTCACCCAGGACTTAGCATGATGTTTTGCACATAGTCAGGGCATAATAAATGTTTATCAACAATTTGACTCTAGTTTTGGGTGAGAGCTTCAAAACATATCATCTTTTATAAAGTTTTGCTATTTACTTTTCAAAAGTGGTATGGTAAAGGTCAGTGTCCACCTGTGAGA
This sequence comes from Macrotis lagotis, assembly GCF_037893015.1. Lineage (NCBI taxonomy): Eukaryota > Metazoa > Chordata > Mammalia > Peramelemorphia > Peramelidae > Macrotis > Macrotis lagotis. Next base: position 72,041 of record NW_027422304.1, on the reverse strand, counting down.
TCAATTGCTTTAGGCTTTAAAAGAAAAAAAAATGATTCTACATTAAGTTGTTAGGGGCTCTACATGTGACCATAGATCTGTGAGTTCACCAATAAAAAATTTCCCTCCATTCATCTAAGAAAGCATAAAAATTATTTGAAACTTCTTGAGCACAAATTAACTATAACAGAAGTTTGATTAGAAATAAGCTCTGTAATTGAGTTAAAATGATACATAAACATAAATGTATTCCCAAAAATTTCACTAGAAAAGATAAAAAATACATGAAAATTTAACAATTAAACTTGTTCAGTCATTTCAATCTTCATGAATTCATTTCTTCATGAATTCATTCAAGGTTTTCAAGGCAAAGATACAGGAATGGTTTACCATTTCCTTCTTTTGCTCATTTTACAGAGGAAGAAACTGAGGCAAACAGGGTTAAGGCACTTGCTCAGAGTCACACAGCTAGTACATGTTTGAAGCCAGATTTAAGCGCAAGAAGATGAGTCTTCCTGACTTCAGACCCAGTAATGTATTCACTGTACCACCTAGCTGTCACCTGTTTCATCTATGACATAGGAATAAAAATAATTGCCTTTCCTGACTCCAGAATTAGTTGGGAAATCAAATTGAATGATGTTTGGTAAAAGTCATTGAAAATAGGAAAATACCATAAAGATATGAGGAGACAGTCATCATTTAAGTGATATCTATGATTATTGCCATTCTCTGTGCAGACTAGATACTCAGGATAGGGTAAAAAGGTTTTGCCAGATTTCCTTTTTCTCCTCTGATGGCACCAAATTCCATCAACATTCTTCCAAAAATATCAGGCATTTATTTATTTTACAAGAGAAATTGGGTAAAGGAACCCTTTCTTAAATCTGTACTGAGAATCTACATTTTCCAGCATACCACTGACAATTTTATTTCTGTCCATTTGAAAATCAGTTTAAAACGTTTTATAGGGATCATCACAGTGAAATATTAAATCTATTAACTTCTAAAGGCCAAGCTAAGCCCATGATCTGATAACAGTCATAAAACATATTAAGTGACATTCTAAAACTGGTTATCAGTTTTTGTCTTTCACATGTGGGGTGTCTTAAGCTTTCATTTGGTTCAAAACTTGTTATCCTGTTACTGCCATAGATTGTATTCAGATCATGTAACTTAATCAAAAAATTCAAATTCTTTACACCATGAAGCAGTTCCCCCTTTGTTCAACACTTAAAAGCCTCTTGGTGAATCAAATACGCTTACATCCTTAACCTTTAAAGCCCTTTATATGTTGGGGTCTACACAAAGCTAAAACCAGCCATGCTGAAAGGAAGAAAGAAAGATTAATGATAAATAAGACAGATAACTTGATACCAAAAAAAAAACTAGAAGAGGTCTGAATTTGAATACAAATTAGCTAAGACAATGGGAATATTAATATTTCATGTGTTAATATTTCATTTACTAAGGAAGCTATTTGACCTGAGTTGAGATCTACTATATTCCACTATATAAGCAGGGGTTTACTATTGCAGACCTCTACTCTAGTCTGAAAGGCAATTTTTGAAAAATTTTACTAAGCAAATATGGTTGTGCTCCTGAGACTTAAACAATAGAAAAATAATTATCCTCCAGGACCATAAAATTGTTCTATATAGGAAATATAGTTTTATAGGAGAAAGGCACCAATGGAAAATAGTGATGATGACAATTACGCCTTTTGTTTATATGCAAAAACATCTATGAAGCTTTACAAGTGAATTCTATGGTAATTTGTTACAATTTAAAAAATGCTACAGGAGAAATTAAGTAGATATGAGTTGTAAATGTGGTGTTGTCATTGACAGTGTGTAAAGTAGTAAAGTTCTTTGGACTTTGGTTTCCTTCTTTATAAAATGAATGAGTTTGATGGAGTTGCATCTTTGTTCCCTTCTAAATAAACAAAATCCCTCTTAGAAGAGTTATTTTCACTTTTTTTCTTTCAGTGCTTCAGAATACTCAAAGAACTGATTTTGCTACATATGTCCAAATAATATGTAATTTTACACAAATTAAAGCAAATTTGAAGTTCTATATCACACTCATAAGATAAGCAAAGATGACAAAATTGGAAAATGAGGAATGTTCAAGACAAGGAAACAAGGATATTAATGCACAATTGGTACAAAAATTCTTCAAAACAATTCAGAACAATACTCCAAATTTTACTAAACTATGCGTGCCACATACACTTTGACCCAGTTTTATAACTACTTGCCCCAGACTCAAATAAAGAAGAAAAGAACATTTTTTTTTTCTAGTTTTTGCAAGTCAATGGGGTTAAGTGGCTTGCCCAAGGCCCACGGCTAGGTAATTATTAAGTGTCTGAGACCGGATTTGAACCCAGGTACTTCTGACTCCAGGGCTGGTGCTTTATCCACTACGCCACCTAGCCGCCCCAACTATGCCACCTAGCCGCCCCAGAAAAGAACATTTTAATGCAAAAATGTTCATAGCAGGTTTTTTTTTTTTATTTGTTGTGTCAAAGAATTGGTAACCAAATTAAGGATATGAGCATCAATTGGGGAATAGCCAAACAATTATGAGTTTTAAATTTAGTGGAATATTGTGCTATATAAAAAAGAGCAGGGAGGTGAGTCTAGTGGATAAAGTCACTTAATCCTATTTGCCTCAGTTTTCCTATCTGTAAAATGAACTGAAAAAGGAAATGCCAAACCACTCCATTATCTTTCCCACAAAAACCTCAAATGTAGTCATGAAGAGTCAGACATATCATAATAATGACAATAAAAACACTATACAAAATGAAGAATTGGTTGTTATAGTGTTGTGAAACTTTGAGCACTACTAGTTGGTAGAATTTGGGGAGGAGCTGGAATTATTTTTGTTTTTTGTTATTGCTTTTAATTTTGATAGCATTTATTTCTTTTGTAATTACAAAGAGTTTTCAACATTCATTTTTTCTTTTTTTAATTTATTTTTTTCACTACATATATATAGTTTTCAATATTCATTTTTGTTAGATTTTGAATTCAACATTTTCTCCCTTTGGCCCTTCCCCCTGAAAGCAAGCAATCCAATATAGATCATAAAAATACAACCATGCTAATCATATTTCCATTTAAATTATACTTTGAAAGAAGAATCAGAACAAAAGGAAAAGTAAACCTGAGGGGAAAAACATAAAACAAATTTTAGAAATTTCCAATAGCATGCTTTGGTCTACATTCAGACCCCATAGTTCTTTCTCTGGATTTGTATAGAATTTTCCATCCCAACTTCCTTAGAATTCTCTTTAATTGTTGTACTACTGAGAAGAGCTCAGTCCATCATAGTTTACATCACACTACTTTGCTGTTGATGTGTACAGTGTTCTCCTGGTTCTTCTTATTTCTCTAAGCATCAGTTCATGTAAATCTCTCCAGGCTTTTCTGAAGTCCACCTGCTCATGATTTCATACAAAACAATCGTGTTCCATCACATTCTTATCCCACAATTTGTTCAGCTGTGCCCCAGTTGAAATTAGAGTTGGAGAATCTGAGAGACAACTATTTGAAAACCCCAACTCACTATATAAATCAATCAACATACTTACCTATTGCAGAGGTGACAGGACCTTGGCAAAGTACCACTTTGATGAAGAATGAGAGCAAAATTGTAGCTTTGTTTCACAAAATCTGAGAATGTTCTTGCTGCAAGGTAATTGCTAATCTCTTTCTACCTCTTATCATGTAGCGTATACATGTGACTTCAGAGACTCCTTGTGACTTCTTGTCTATATTGTACCTTGTTTATTCCTGTCTCCAGGTACTGAATCCCACATGGCTAATGGTGAGTAGCCCTTAAATCTTATCTTAGTTGAATTTAAATTCAATAGATGGTTATTGAATTAAATATTACTGATATTTCTGACACTTCTGTGAAAATTGTCCTTGTTCCTTCAAGCACTGGAGTGGGTCATTCATAAATTATGATTAAAAAATTAAATCCATTAAATAATGGTCAGCTTTCTAGTAGAGTTTCTCCAGAGTTTTCAAGACTGGGCCTTACAGTTTGTCTTTGTCTCCAAGGCAGAAGCCTCCTGAGTTTAGTACTTTCTCCAGATTGATCATTCTACTAGTTACTAGTACAGCCTTTGATAATCCAGACTCTCAGATTCATTTTATGTAGAAGAGACTTGTTACCTGTGTCACTGCCAATGCCAATCACTCACCATCTGCCACTCCTGGGCAGGTAAGTCAAATTGCCCTGGAGAAGCAAGTAGTAGCTCCATTTCAGATCACCATCCCTGTTCCCAGTCCAGTTCCCATAGCTGTCTTCAAGGAGCACAGCATTCTACCTACCAATAGTCTCTATGGTGCTACAATTGTGGTATCCTCAGAATAAACAGATGCTGAAGTTGAATAAAGAGAATTTTTGTCAATAATCTTGAACCCTGCCAAATCTCAGCATCATAAATACCAGGGACTTATCCATGGTAACAATATTTAAGAAGCTACATTATTCATCTGCTTTACTGAAGCTCCTTAACAACAAAGAGACCTATCAGACTTGCAGCTGAATTCTTTTCTATTCGTCATCATTTCTAGTAGAATGTAAATCACTTAAGAGCATATTTTCTTGTCTGTCTTTCTCTGGTACTTAGTGCTTTGCATTGCTTTGTATCTTCTCAGGTGCAGTTTTGGTTTAATGACTTATGAAATGAAGTCCGATTTTTGTTTGATTCTTTCATTCATTCATCCTTGGGGCATTAGAACTAGAAAAGATGTCTTAAATTTGAAAACACTACTAAAATTATTTTTTGAATGCAAAGTTTTTCTTTAAAATTTTTAAGAAATGAGATATTTTATCTGAAAGCACATGTATTTATTAACTTATAAATGGTGCAAAAGACAATATGAAGGATAGATATAGTTAAAAAGTAAAGGGATAATTATGTAACAAGAAAAGATAGTCTTTCTTCATTTAAAAGCACAATATACAAAAAAACTAGGAGGAAAGCATCACGTTGATTGAGAAGATACTATATAAAAGAATTATCAACAAGAATTCCACAGGATGCAAAGGTGTATATGGGTTTGATGTGCAGATTTAGTTCAGTGGGAGAAATGTCTACATGATTGATTCCTTATGAATTATGTATTTCATATTAGATATTCCTTGATGCAATATTTTCTACTTATTTGTGTTCATAAGATCTATGATTAAGTAGTAACTTGATTAAATAGATTCTACCTCTCTTTGACTATGCACCTGAACTTATTTTCATTGCCACCTTTAAAGTTGTTTGCTTTCTTTTATTCCAAGGAACTCTGCACCTTTAGAGTCCATTAATCAATCAAACTTTGCCCATGTGTATGAGTCTCAGAATTATTCTTTAAGCACATTCTTTAAGTGAAAGCAGAATGCTCTTTAATGACCAGTTTTGTAGATAAGAATTATTTTTGTATCTCTTCAGGTGCAGGTTTGGTTTATTAACTTATGAGATGAGATCTAATCAAACTTTGAATTTCTTGGAGACCATAATGCTGCTTCTAATACCACTATTGGAATCTCCATTTCGCTGTGTTTTAGCATTGAAACAATTTAATTATTTGGCACAATAGACTAAATTAAGTGACATCAAATTTTTTTATGAGAAAAAAGTTATTTTTCCCACACACTCAGGAAATTGAGATACTGATAATTAAAAAAACTGAAGCTCTGATAATTTTATTGGTAGATGATTATGAATTATAACTGATAGAATTTAAAATATTTATTGACAGTAAGGGGAGGATTAAATTCATATCTTCTGACCACAAATCATCTTCCTTTTTACTTTCACATATTATCAGTCTTCACAGTTTCCTTATCTACTCTTTTAAACCTCATTTTTACAATTATGTGAGTCTTTTTTGTATTTTTTTTTTGTGAAAGGCAATGGGGTTAAGTGACTTGCACAAGGTCATACAGCTAGATAATTATTAAGGGTCTGAATCTATATTTGAACACAGGTCCTCCTGATGCCAGGGCCAGTGCTCTATCCACTTTGCCAATCAGCTGCCCCTTCACTTTTACACTTTTAATAAGATTTGAAGGAGGAAAGGAATTTAATAGACAATTTGTTTCAATTCTTCCTTCAACAGATTTGGAAACTGAGGGCTATAGGCATTAGGTTACTTGAGAAAGGTTATAAAGGTAATAGATAGCTGAAATAGAATTCAAAACTAGTTTCTCTGAGGCAAAAAAATAGATTTTCTTTCCACTATAGCATGCTCATTTTTTGTTTTAAAAAATGATATTTCTTATCTAGGGATTGTGAAATCATTTATTTCTCCTTCCTACTTTCCCCAACTTATTTCAATCTGAAAAGTCTACCTAAATGAAGTTATCAACCTTTTCTATAATTTTAAAAGTGCAGATAGGTCACCTGAAGGTGTCCTTTCTTTTTTTCTGTTAAAATAACTGATTCTCTTAATCTTTCTTCTTATCATAAATTTTCAAAGTCTGTTATCATTTTCTTTTTAGTACAAAATCCATGAAGATCAATTATATTCTTTAAATAGGCCACAATAATGACACCAGATGCAGTGTACTAAGTGATCTCTGTGTTTTCTAGAATAATTACTGCCTTTCAATTTATTTTTTATTTCATTAAAAAGTCATCCCACCATCGACTATTTACCTCACTATCTCTCGGTGAGAGTAAAATCTTTCACTGACAACTCACAAATTTTTCACTTGGCCAGTATGTTTGTATTGCCTTAGCATAGGACAGATATGCCCAGCCTATTTCTGACTTCTAAGATTTAAAGGCATAATTTCAATTTAATGTGAAGAGTTTTTGCTGGGTAAGTTCCATTAGGCACTTTTGTCAAGGAGAGAATATACCTATTCATTCTCATGTAAAGTTTATAAATTGAACTTTATCTTCAAATGGATGATGCTATATTAATGTTTTGCAGCAATGGAGTTTTCCTGTTTGTTCCAGGTTTGCAGTTTTATGGTTCTGGGCATACATGCAAGAAAATCATGCATTATTATTGATATTTCATACCATTTGTTAGCAATGGGGGATTTTCACTCATTCTTTAAAATATATAAAATAGGTACATACATGCAAAATGTGTGTCTATATATATCATAAACATGTATCTATACACATACTTCTAGACATATATATATACTATAAACATATACATAATCATAAAAGCTATGTTGTATTTTGTGTGACTCTATATCTTTTTTTTAAAGGTTTTATTTATTTTCAAGTTTTACAATTTTTCCCCTAATCTTACTTCCCTCCACACACCTGCCACAGAAGGCAATTTGCCATTCTTTGCATCGTTTCCATGGTATACACTGATCCAGATTGAATGTGATGAGAGAAATCATATTCTTAGGGAAGAAACATGAAGTAAAAGAGATGGGAAGATCAGACAATAAGATGTCAGTTTTTTTCCCTTAAATTAAAGGTAATAGTCCTTGGTCTTTGTTCAAATTCTTCAGTTCTTTCTCTGGATACAAATTGTATTCTCTATCGCAGACAGCCCCAAATAATCCTTGATGGAAAGAGCAAATTCATCAAGTTTGATCATCACCCCCATGTTGCTGTTAGGGTGTACAATGTTTTTCTGCTTCTGCTCATCGTGCTCAGCATCAGTTCATGCAAATCCCTCCAGGCTGCCCTGAATTCCCATCCCTCCTGGTTTTTAATAGAACAAAAGTGTTCCATTACATACATATACCACAGTTTGCTAAGCCATTCCCCATTCCCTTGGCATTTACTTGATTTCCAATTCTTTGCCACCATAAACGTGGTTGCTATGAATATTTTTGTATAAGTGATGTTTTTACACTTTATCAACATCTCTTTAGGTTATAGACCCAGTAGTGGATGACAGAGTATGCACATTTTTGCTGCCCTTTGGGCATAGTTCCAGACTGCTCTCCAGAAAGGTTGGATGAATTCACAGCTCCACCAACAATGTATTAGTGTCCCAAATTTCCCACATCCCTTCCAACATTTATCATTGTCTTTTCTGGTCATATTGGCTGGTCTGAGAGGTGTGAAGTGATACCTCAGAGATGCTTTAATTTGCATTTCTCTAATAATGATTTAGAGCAATTTTTCATATGACTATGGATTATTTTGATCTCATCTGTAAATTGAATATACATATCCTTTGACCATTTGTCAACTGGGGAAATGGTATTTTTATTTAAATTTGACTCAGTTTTCTTTATATTTTAGAAGTGAGTCCTTTGTCAGCAATACAAGTTGTAAAGATTTTTTCCCATTTTACTACATTTCTTTTGATCTTGGTTACGGAGGTTTAGTCTGTGCAAAAGCTTTTTAATTTAGTGTATAAAAATCATCTAGTTTGTTTTTAGTGATGTTCTCCATCTCTTCCTTAGTCATAAACTGCTTCCCTTTCCATATAACTGACAGGTAAACTATTATTGATCTTCTAGATTGCTTATAGCTTTGCTTTTTATGTCTAAATCCAATATCCATTTTAATCTTATCTTGGTATAGAGTATGAGGTGTTTGTCTGATCTAAGTTTCTTCCATACTAACTTCCAATTTTCACCACAGTCTTTATTGAAGAGAGAATTTTTATCCCAATAGCTGTACTCTTTGGGTTTATCAGACAGCAGATTACTATAATCATTTCCTGCTATTGCACCTAGTCTATTACACAGATCCAGGACTCTATTTCTTAGCCAGTACCAGACAGTTTTGATTATTGATGCTTTTATAATATAATTTTAGAGCTGTTAAGGCTAAGCCACTTTCTTGTGCCCTTTTTTTGATGGAATCCCTGGAAATTCTTGATTTTTTAATTTCTCCATATAAATTTACTTACAATTTTTTTTCTAACTCATTAAAGTAATTTTTTGGAATTATGGTTGGTAGGGCACAGAACAAATAATTTTGGTAGAATTGTCATTTTTATTATATTAGCTCTACCTATCCATGAGCAGTTATATTAGCACAGTTATTTAAATCTAATTTTATTTGTGTGAATAGTACTTTGCAATTGTTTCCAAAAAGTTTCTGCATTTGCCTTGGCAGATAGTCTCCCAGTATTTTATATTGTCTGAAGTTACTTTGAATGGGATTTCTCTTTCTAGTTCTTTCTGTGGTATCTTGCAAGTCATATATTGAAATGTTAAGGATTTATGAAGGTTTATTTTATATCCTGCAACTTTCTTAAGTTATTAATTATTTCTAGTAGTTTTTTTAGATGATTTTTAGGATTCTCTGGGTAAACCATTATGTCATCTACAAAGAGTGGGTGTTTTGTCTCTTCCTTCCCAATTTTAATTCCTTCAGTTTCCTTTTTCTTCTCTCATTGTTGAAGTTAACATTTCTAATATGATATTGAATAACAGTAGTGATAATGGGCATACTTGTTTCACCCCTGATCTTATTAGTATTGCCTATAGCCTATCTTCATTGAATATAATGCTTGTTGATGGTTTCAGATAGATACTGCTTATTATTCTAAGGAACCATACATACATGCCTACACTCTTCAGTGTTTTTAGTAGGACTGAGTGCTGTATTTTGTCAAAAGTTTTTTTCAGCATCTACTGGTATAATCATAAAATTTCTGATATGTTTGTCCTTGATATAATTCATTATACTAACAGTTATCCTAATATTAACTAGTAATCATTTTGCTAAGATTTTATTTAAGATTTTTGCATCTATATTCATCAGGGAGATAGGTCTATAATTTTCTTTCTCTGTTTTAACTCTTCCTGGTTTAGGTATCAGCACCATATTGATGTCAAAGAAAAAGTTAGGCAGAGTCCCATCTTCACCTATTTTTCCAAAGATTTTATAAAGAATTGGAACCAATTGTTCCTTAAATGTTTGGTAGAATTCACTTGTGAATCCATTAGGCCATGGAGACTTTTTCTTAGGGAGTTCCATAATGGCTTGTTGAATTTCTTTGTCTGAGATAAGGTTGTTTAGGGATTTAATATCCTCTTCCTTTAACCTGGCCAATTAATATTTTTGTAAATATTCATCCATTTCACTTAGATTGTCAAGTTTATTGCCATAGAGTAGGGCAAATAATTCCAAATTATTATTATTATTACTTTAATTTCTTCCTCACTGGTGGTGGGTTTACCTTTTTCATTTATGATACCAGCAATTTGGTTTTCTTCTTTCTTTTTTTATTCAAATTGACCAGACATTTATCAATTTTATTGCTTTTTTTTCATAAAAAACAATTCTTGGTTTTATTTATTAATTCAATAGATTTTTTCTTTCAATTTTATTAATTTCTCCTTTTAATTTTTAGAATTTCTTATTTGGTATTTAATTGGGGTTTTTTAACTTGTTCTTTCTCTAATTTTTTTAGTTGTATGTCTAGTTCACTGATTTCCTCTTTTCCTAATTTATTCATGTATGCATATAAAGATATGATATATCCCCTGACAGCCTCCTTGAGTGTATCCCATAGGTTTTGGTATATTATTTCATTATTGTCATTATCTAGGATGAAATAATTAATTCTTTCTATAATTTGTTGTTTGATCCACTCATTCTTTAAAATGAGGTTATTTAGTTTCCACATGGATCTGGGCTATATCTCCCTGGCCCAATATTGCCTATGATTTTTATTGCATTATGATCTGAGAAAAAGGTATTCACTATTTCTGCTTTTCTGCAGTTGATTATTATATTTATATGCCTGAGTACATGGTCAATTTTTGTGTAAGTGCCTTGTACTGCAGAAATAAAAAAGGTATATTCTTTCTACTCCCCATTCAGTTTCCTATAGGGCTATTATATCTAGGTTTTCTAACAATCCATTTACCTCCTTAACTTCCTTCTTTTTTATTATATCATTAGATTTATCTAAATCTGAGAGCAGGAGGTTGGTGTCTCCCACTAGTAGGGTTTTGTCATCTATGTCTTCCTGTAGTTCTTTCAGCTTCTCCCCTAAGAATTTGGATGCTGCTATCCCATTGGATGCGTACACATTCCGCATTCAAATCACTTTATTGCCTATGGTACCTTTTAAGAAGATATAGTTTCCTTCCTTATCTCTTTTAATACTATCCATTTTTGCAGCTGCTTTGTCTGAGATAAGGATTGCTACCCCTGCTTTTTTTGCTTCAGCCCAAGCAAAATATATTTTGCTCCAACGTTTTTACCTTTACTCTATATGTACCTCTCTGCTTCAAATGAGTTTCTTGTAAGCAGCATATTGTGGGATTCTGGTTTTTAATCCAGTCTGCTATTCACTTACATTTTAAGGGAGAGTTCATCCCATTCATATTCAAAGTTATAATTACTAACTCTTTACTGCCCTCCCTGCTATCTTCCCTTTGTATGTATTTTTCCCTCCCCCCCTTTATCTTTGATAATTAGTGGGCTCTGCCCTGGTGTGAGGTGATCACTCTCCCTATCTTCAGCTGAGGTGCTTCTGCTGCTTGGCCTTAGCCTGGGGCAGAGGTAGTAAGTAATTGTGTTTATTCTGAGAAGAGGCTTCAGCTGAAATGGAGGTGTGGACTTTGAATTCCTCCAAACTGGAGTTGCCCAGGGATGATGCCTGTGGCTCTCCTACAGCAGAACTCTTCCTCCAGCCCTGCAGGAAAGCTCCAGACAGTCATCACCACAACTCATGGCTCTGCTCCCTGGTTTGCCCATGCCCCCGTGGTTGACCCAGGCTCTAGCCCCACTGCTGATCAGGCTAATCCGTGGCTGATCCAGGCTCCCAGGCTCTAATCAGTCCTGTGCTCTGTCAGAGTCTGCCCTCTGCCCTTGGACCCACCCACAATATCTGAAGACAGATCCTGAGGTGGATGTTCTTCTCCTTGCTTGTATTTTCTGGGTTTTGTTGACTGTATTTCTGTTAAGAGGTTTTCTTTTCATATTATCTATAAGGAAAGATCAGGAGACTTTAGAATTGTGCCTGTCTTCTCTCTGCCATCTTGGCCGATTCCATTTCTTCTTTATGAGCATCCTTTTATCCCAAACATGTTGTTATAACTTATGCCTAGTATATATGAAGACTTATGCTTGGACAAAGGTTTAGAGTTTGGAATTACTTTTCCTAATCATTCTTTTTTTTATTGTAAATAAGAAAAATTCATTAAGAATTTTAATTTCATGGACTTAAGTTCTCTTACTGAAATTAAGTGTCTTGTAGCCAAGAAAGACTGATTGATTTAGTCATTAATTCAGGAAAGAGACAGTGTGGGGGGGAAGAGATCCAGAGAGAGAGAAAGAGTAAAGAGAGAGTAAGGGCTTTTGTACTAGGCTATTATTATAATATTTTTTCTTAATATTTAATATCTTAATTGAGTATATTTACATTTATTTTTATACTACTGCTATACTACCTATGAGGTAGGGGAAAATCTACTGACTATGGAGTCTAAGAATCGATATTCAAATTATAATTCTTTCACTTACTCATTTATTTCTTACCTATGTGACCTTGAAAATAATTAATAAATTCATTCAGTCTTTTCTTCCTTTTGGAACCTAGTCTTCTTATGGGTAGCATCAATCCCCAAATAATAAATTCATTCATACTAAGAAGTAAATGACTAATATGGCTTGAAGTACATCTTGTTCCTGCTGTATTTGCATTTTAAAAGAGGATAAAAATGTCTTTAGCAAAAATTCTTATGTGCAGAAATGCAGTTCTGGAGAACAAGTCATGGAGGGAAAAAAAACAAGAATAATCAGACTAGAGGGGTGGAGCCCAGATGGCAGCAGAAGAGCCTCTCTTAGATGCTTTCTCCAAAATATTTCATAGACCTTAAAATTATAACTCTAACTAAATTTTCGAGAGACAGAACCCACAGAAATATCCAGTGAGGCAATTATCCAACCCAAATTAACCTGGAAAAGAGGGCGAAGACTGTTCCACGTGGTTGGAGGGGCAGTACTGCACCAGAATGAAGAAACTTCAGCCTCCTGGGAACAGCCCCAGGGTGCCTGGGAGCATTAGCTCCTAGCAGCAGAAGGAGTTTCCTGAGCTGCACCCCAGTAAGCACCAAGCACAACTTGGAAGATTGGCAGGGAGACCTCTGCAAGAACAAATATGAAGCCTAGGCCCTCAGCCTGGCCATGGCCCTTGCAGTGCAGATGCCAGGAAATGGAAGCAGGCCAGTGGAGCCCCTGTAGCTGCTCCCTGAGTGCTCAGTCCGTGGAAGGTAAGGGAGTGGAGGGAGACTGCCAAGGTCTGTCCTCTGTCCCTGGGGCAGGACTCTGGGGCTTTGAACATATTTAGATTCTGGTTGCAGTCTGCCTCCCCCCATAGAGCAGGGACTGCCCCATACACACAGCCCCAGGAAGAGGAGTGAGCTAGTGGTCATTCAACAGACCAGGAGAACAGTCAAAGTCTCACATATTGAGGTCCTTGCAGGGGTGTCCCAATAATACTCAAAAGCTCAGGAAGTACCCCAAAACCAAGCACAGTCTGGAGAAATGAGTAAATAGAAAAAAAAGGAACCTGACCATAGACAATTACTTTGGTCCCATGGAGGATAAAAATACTTAATCTGAAGAGGTGAAAGTCCAAGCTTCTGCAGTCAAAGACTCTAAGAAACATAAATTAGGCTCTGGCTATGACAGAGTTCAAAAAATATTTTGAAAATCAAATAAGGGAGATAGAAGAAAAATTGGGAAAAGAAATGAAATAGATGCAATAAAAACATAAAAATTAAGTCAGCAGCTTAGTCAAGGAGATAAAAAAATGCTGAAGAAAATAACATGTAAAAAATGAGCTTAGAGGGACAGCTAGGTGGCACAGTGGATAGAGCACTGGCCCTGGAGTTGGGAGTACCTGAGTTCAAATCCGGCCTCAGACAATTAATAATTACCTAGCTGTGTGGCCTTGGGCAAGCCACTTAACCCAATTGCCTTGCAACACCCCCCAAAAAAACCAAAACCAAAAAAACCCAGCTTAGGTCAAATGGATAAACAGATGAAAAAATTATGGAAGAGAAGAATGTTTTAAAAAGCAGAATTGGACAAATAGAAAAGATAAGAAAGTTTTCTGAGGAAAACAAATTATTCAGATGTAGAATGGAGCTAAAGGAAGCTGATGTTGTTGCGATATCACAAGACACAATAATTTAATACCAAAAAAATGAAAAACTAGAAGAAAATGTGAAATATGTCATTGAAAAAACAACTGATCTGGGAAATAGATCCAGGAAAGATAATTTAAAAATTATTACACTGACTTCTGGTCAAGATGGCAGAGAGAAGACAGGCAGTGTGTTAAGTGCTCCTGTTTCCCCTCAGAAACAACATGAAATAAACCTTTAAACAGAAATTCAATTCACAAAACCCAGAAAAAGAAGCTAGGAGAAGAACACCTACCAAGAAGATCTGTCTCAGGGGAATGTGGGTGGACTGGGAGACAAGAGTAGAGGGTCAGCATGGGCATGGCAGCTGGGGGAATCCAGAGGGCTAGCCTCAGACATAGAAACTTTGGTGAGTGGCAGGTGCAAGATCCAACTTTAGTTGCACAATCTTTAACTTGGGGCAGGGATGGGGAGAAAAGCTACAGGAGTGTGAGTTCCACCACAGAGTTTCAGAGCATGCCTGGAGAACAATCAGCTGGGCCAGGGACTTGAGCTCCATGAGAAAATTGACACCTTGCAAGAAAAAATTAATATCTAGCAACAAGAAAACATGTCCTTGGAAAACACAATTGGACAAATACAAGATGAGAATAATTCTCTCAGATCTTCAATTAGGCAAATGCAAAAAAATGACTCTCTCAAAACTACACTTGGGAAAATGGAAAACTCCTTCAAAAATAGAACTGAGCAACTGGAAAAGGAGTTGCAAAAGATAAATGAAGAAAAATCTTCTCTAAAAGAAAGAATGGAATAGGTGGAAACTATTGTGTTAAACAAAACCTAAAGATCGAAAAAATAGGAGACCACACTAAAATATCTCAGCAGGAAAACCACTGAACTCAAGAACAGATAAAGAAGAGAGAACTTGAGAATTAGCAGCCTTCCAGAAAACATTTAAGAGAAAAGAAGCTTATTACATGATTTAGTAATGGAAAACTGCCCTGATATCATGGAACCAGAGGGCATAATAGTTATTAAAAGAACAAATTGATCCCCTCTGAAAAGAGATCCTAGAATGAAAACACCAAGGAATGTTGTGACCAAATTCCATAGCTATTAGATAAAAGGAAAAAAAAATCTTTCAAGTAGCCAAAAAGAAAAAAAAAATTAAATACCAAGCAGCCACAGTAAGGATTGCACAGGACCTGGTTGCAGAAACATTAAGAGATCAAAGGGCATGGAATTATGTATTCTGAAGAGCAAGGGAGCTTGAAATGCAGTCAAGAATGTACTACCTATCAAAGCTGAGTCTTCTCTTCCAGGTAAAAAAAATGGACATTTAATGAAACAGGAAACTTCCAATATTTCATGATGAAAAGACCAGTGCTAAATAGAAAATTTGGACATCAAACAGGAGGCTCAAGAGACACATGAAAAGGTTAAAAAAAATAGGGGGAGGGGTAAAGAAAAAAACTGCTATCCAATAAGATGAAGTTGACTATATACCCCCTTGGGAGAAAGAGTCTCATAACTCTTGAGAATTGTAACACTATTAGAGAGAATATACTTAGTCAAAAGTGGTGGAAGTCATAACTTTTCTGTGACTCAGATAGAATGATTTAAAAACAATAATTCCTTAAAAAGGGGAAACAGTAGGGAGATGGGAAGATGGAGGAGACTTAATGGGGTAAATCTCATTACATCAAGAAGTACAAAAGACCTATTGTAATTGAGGGGAAAAAGGGAGGAGATGAGGAACACCTGAATCTTCATTTTATCAGACTTGGCTTAAAGTCACTTTACACACATGCAGTTAAGTTAGAAACTTATCTTACCTTACAAGCATTAAAAGCAGAAAAGGTGAGGAGGCAACAGGAAGGGAAGAGAAAAGGGGGAAATAACAGAAGGAAGGGAAGGACAGAAGGGAAAGGGGAAAGAAATGGGAGGGGAGCTGATATAAGAGGGAAAACATACTGAAGGTGGCGGTATTCAGAAACAAAATGCTGGGTAGTATGGATATAGGGAAAAGGTGGGGGAAAATACAAACAGAGGGAAGCTAGCATGGAGGGAAATAAAGAGTTAGTAATTATAAATTTGAATGTGAATGGTATGAACTCTCCCTTAAAATGTAAGTGAATAGCAGACTGTATTAAAAACCAAAATCCTACAATATGCTGCTTACAAGAAACTCATTTGAAGCAGAGAGATACATATAGAGTAAAGGTAAAAGGTTGGAACAAAATAAATTTTGCTTCAGCTGAAGTGAAAAAAGCAGAGGTAGCAATCCTTGTCTCAGACAAAGCAGCTGCAAAAATAGATAGCTTTGAAAGAGATAAGGAAGGAAACTATATTCTCCTAAAAGATACCATAGACAATAAAGTAATTTCAATACTAAATATATGCACCCAATGGGACAGCATCCACATTCTTAGAGGAGAAGTTGAAAGAACTATGGGAAGACATAGACAATAAAACTCTACTAGTGGGAAATACCAACTTCCTGCTCTCAGATTTAGATAAATCTAATCATAAAATAAACAAGAAGGAAGTTAAGGAGGTAAATAGATTGTTAGGAAAACCTAGATATGATTGACCTATGGAGGAAACTGAATGGTGATAGAAAGGCATATACTTTTTTTTCCTGTAGTACATGGCATTTACACAAAAATTTACCATGTACTAGGTCACTAAAAGCTAATGATCAATTACAGAAAGGCAGAAATAGTGAATACATCTTTCTCAGATCATAATACAATAAAAATTGTATGCAATACTGGGCCAGGGAGATAGAGACCCAGATCCATGTGGAAACTAAATAACCTCATTTTAAAGAATGAGTGGATCAAGGAAAAAATTCTAGAAAGAATTAATTATTTCATCCCAGATAATGACAATAATGAAACAACATACAAAAACCTATGTGATACACTCAAGGTGGCTGTCAGGGGATATATTATAACTTTAAATGCTAACATGAATAAATTAGAGAAAGAAGAAATAAATGAACTAAATATGCAACTAAAAAAATTAGAGAAAGGATAAATTAAGCACCCCAATTAAATACCAAATAAGAAATTCTAAAAATTAAATGAGAAATTAATAAAAGCAAAAGCAAAAGAAACTATTGAATTAATAAATAAAACCAAGAATTGGTTTTATGAAAAAACTAATAAAATTGTTAAAGCTCTGGTCAATTTGATTAAAAAATGAACAAAACCAAATTACTAGTATCATAAATGAAAAAGGTGAACTCATCACCAATGAAGAGGAAATCAAAGTAGAATTATTTTGCCCAAATTTGATGCCAATAAATTTGACAATCTTGTGAAAATGGATGAATATTTACAAAAATATAAGTTGCTCAAGTTAAATGAAGAGTAGATTAAATACCTAAACAACCTTATCTCAGAAAAAGAAAATTTAACAAGTCATCATTGAACTCCCAAAGAAAAAAATCTCCAGGGCCTGATGAATTCACAAAACATTTAAGGATGAATTCTACCAAACATTTAAGGAATAACTGGTTCCAATTCTATACAAACTTTTTGGAAAAATAGGTGAAGATGGAACTCTGCCTAACTCTTTCTATGACACCAATATGGTGCTGATACCTAAACCAGGAAGAGTTAAAACAGAGAAAGAAAATTATAGACCTAACTCCCTGATGAATATAAATGCAAAAATTTTAAATAAAATCTTAGCAACACGCTTACAACATGTAATCACTAGGAAAATACATTATGATCAAGTAGGATTTATCCCAGGAATGCAGGGTTGGTTCAATATTAGGAAAGCTGTTAGTATAATTAATTATATCAATAACATACCTATCAGAAACCATATGATTATATCAATAGATGCTGAAAAAGCTTTTGACAAAATACAGCACCCATTCCTACTAAAAACAATAGAGAGTGTAGAATTAAATGTTTTGTTCCTTAGAATTATAAGCATCTGAAACCATCAGTAAGCATTATATACAATGGGAATAGTCTTGAGGCATTCCCAGTAAAATCAGGAATGAAACAAGGATGTCCATTATCACCACTAGAAATGCTAGCTTCAGCAATAAGAGAAGAAATAGAAATTGAAGGATTTAGAATTTGTAAGGAAAAGTCAAAACTCTCACTCTTTGCAGATGACATAATGGTATATCTAGAGAATCCCAAAAAGTCATCTAAAAAACTACTAGAAATAGTAGCAGGATATAAAATAAACCCTCATAAATCCTCAACATTTCTATATATGACTAGCAGGATACATCAGGAAGAGCTAGAAAGAGAAATCCCATTCAAAGTAATCTCATACAAAATAAAGTACCTGGAAATCTACCTGTTAAGGCAGATTCAAAACCTTTTTGAAACCAATTGTTAAGCACTTCTCACGCAAATAAAATCAGATTTAACTAACTGGGCAAACAACAACTGTTCAAGGATAGGTTGAGCTCATGTAATAAAAATGACAATTTTATCAAAACTGAACTACCTATTTAGTTCCCTAACAATCAAAATTCCAAAAAAAAAAAACCCTGCTTTATTTTTAAAATTTATTTATTTATTCTTATTTTGTACAAATAATTTTTTTTAGGTTTTTGCAAGGCAAATGGGGTTAAGTGGCTTGCCCAAGGTCACACAGCTAGATAATTATTAAGTATTTGAGACCAGATTTGAACCCAGGTACTCCTGACTCCAGGGCCAGTGCTTTATACACTGCACCACATAGCCGCCCCTCAAATAATGTTTTTTTATACATTACTAAAATATTCTTGTTTAAGAGTAAACATAATACCCCTTCCCACCAAGAAATATAAACCCACATAAGTGATAAAGTAAAGGGGAGAGAAAAAATTAAAATAAAATAAAAAATAATAGTAATAATAATAATAATTGTAGGTATGGCCAGGTGGTGCAGTGGACAGAGGACTAGCCCTGGAGTCAGGATCACCCAAGCCCAAATCTGGCCCCAGGCACCCAACAATCACCCCGCCGTGTGACCCCATGCAAGCTACCACAGCACCATTACCCCACCAAAAAGAAAAAAAAAAGATCTATAATAAAATAAAAGAGTAATAATAATAACAATAATAGTTGGGGTGACTGCATGGCAGATGGATTACTGGTCCTTGAGCCAGGAGCACCCAGGTCCAAATCCAGCCTCAGACACCCAACAATCATCCAGATGTATGATCCCAGGCAGGCCACCCAGTCCCATTTGCCCTGCAACACCCCCCCAGAAAATAATAATAATAATAATAATAATAATAATAATAATAATAATAATAATAATAAAAATGTGCTTCAGTCTGTGTTCCAACATCACCAGCTCTGTTGTGGGTGGATCACATTCTTTAGGATAAGTCCATCACAAAAGTTACTTCCATATTTTTCCATCGTTACCATTGCTGATCACAACTCCCTCCATTCATACTTCTCTACTACCATGATCTATATTTTCTCTCTCCCTTCATTCTGTCTCTGCTGTAGGGTAGTTGAGTGGCACAGAAGACAGATCCCTGGCCCTGGGGCCAAGAGGCTCTGAGCCCACATACCACCCCTTAACCAGTCTCTACCTGGTCCTATGGTCCCAGACAGGCCATCCAATCCCAGCCCCTTGAAAGAAGTATAAAAGAATATATGTTAAATCTGACCACTCTCCCCCTATGGTCCATCCTCTCCTCCATCACTCACATTCCTCCCCTTCCCCCTGTCCCCCTTCTCTCCTTCTTACTACAGATATCTATATCCCACTGAATATATATATATATATATATATATATATATATATATATATATATATGCTGCTTTCTCTCCTAGCCACCTCTGATGAGGGCAAAGATTCCCTCATTCCCTCTCTCCTTCCCCCTTCCATATCATTGCAATAGTTCATTGTAATAAAGAAAAATCTTATTATATGAAATATCTTAGCCTATTCCTCCTCTCCTTTTTATTTCTCCCATTACATTTCCCTTTTATCTATTGACTCCATTTTTCCACCACAATATATCTTCAAATTCAGTTTTCTCCTGTGCTTCATCTATAAAAGCTCCTTCTACCTACTCTAATAAATGAGAAGGTTCATATGAGTATTAACATTATCATTTTTCTATACAGGAATACATGCAGTTCATCATCATTAAGTCCCTCATATTTTCCTCTTCTCCACTCTCTATGATTCACCTGAGTCCTGTATTTGAAGATCAAACCTTCTGCTTAGCTCTGGCCATTCCAACGGGAACATTTGAAATTTCCCTGGTTTATTGAAAGTCCATCTTTTTCCCTGGAAGAAGATGTTCAGTTTTGTTGGGTAGTTGTTTCTCGGTTGCATTCTAAGCTCTTTTTCCTTCCGGAATATTATATTCCAAACCCTATGAGCTTATAATGTAGTTGCTGCTAAGTCCTGTGTGATCCTGACTGCAGCTCCACGATATTTGAACTGTGTCCTTCTGGCTGCTTGTAATATTTTCTCTTTGACTTGGGAGTTCTGGAACTTGGCTATATATATTCCTGAGGGTTGTTTTTTTTTTTTTTTTTGATCTCTTTCTCGGGGAGATTGGTGGATTCTCTCCATTTCTATTTTGCCCACTACTTCTAGGATATCAGGGCAATTTTTCTGTAATAATTCTTTGAAAATGATGTCAAGGCTCTTTTCGTGGTCATGACTTCCAGGTATTCCAAAAATGTTTAAATTATCTTTCCTAAATCTGTTTTCCATATCTGTTTTTTTCAATGAGATATTTCACATTTTCTTCTAATTTTTCATTCTTTTGGTTTTGAAGTATTGAGTCCTGATTTCTCATAAAATCAGCAATCTCCCTGAATTCTGCTCTTTGTCTGAAGGAGAGCTTTCTTATCTCCTTTTCCATCTGGCCAATTCTTCTTTTTAAAGCATTCTTCTCCTCAATAACTTTTTGAACTGTTTTATCCATTTGACCTAAGCTGGTTTTTAACATGCTATTTTCTTCAGCATTTTTTGGATCTCCTTGACTAAGCTGCTGACTTCATTTTCATGTTCTTCCTGCATCTCTCTCATTTCTTTCCCCAAATTTTCCTCTATTTCCCTCACTTGATTTTCAAAGTCTTTTTTGAGCTCTGTCATGGACTGAGCCCAATTTCTGTTTTTCTTGTAGTCTTTAGATACAGGAGCTTGTGTTTCCTCATCTTCAGATTGAGTGTTTTGATCCTTCTTGGGATCATAGGAAAAGTATTTCTCTATGCTGTTTCTCTTTTTTCTCTGCTTACTCATTTTCCCAGTCTGTGCCTGGTTTTGAGGTGCTTCCTGAGCTTTTGGGACACCCCCACAAGGAGCTCAGTGTGTGAGGCTCTGTACTCCATCCTGGTCTGTGAATGACCACAAGTGTACCCCTCTTCCATGAGGCTGAGGTGGGGGGGGTCCTGTTGTTCTATGAGGGCGCCTAGACTGCGATCAGGATCTGAATATTTCAGAGCCCCAGAGTCCTGTTCCAGGGACAGAGAACAGAGCTCAGCAGTCTCTTCATTCCCCTCCCTGTGCTCAGCCCATGCCCTGGGTCCTGCTTACCAGCTCTACCTGCTTCTGGTTCCTGGATCTGGGCTGCCCTGGACATGCTGCTTGCTGTGTGCCCTGAGGGCTGGGCTTCACATGCTGGCTCTGGCAGAGGTCCCCCGCTGTTCCCCCATGTTGTGTCTGGTGCTTCCTGGGGTATAAGTCAGGAAACTGCCACCCCCCCCCCCCATGAGTCACAGCTCCCAGTACCCTGGGGCTGACTCTGGGAGGCTGAAGTTTCTTCACTCTTTAGGGCCACCCCTCTGGTGGGTTAACCCGCCCACCCAGTGGAGCTGAGCTTTTCTGCTCTTTTCCAGGTTACATTGGGTTGGAGAATTGCCTCACTGGATCCCTCTATGGGTTACGTCTTTTGAAAATGTAGCTAGATTCTTTAGTTTATAAATTTTGCTCCAGAACAACTAAGAGAGGGTTCTCTCCTGTTGCCATCTTGGCTCCGCCCCCAAAAACCTACTTTAATGAGTTAGAAAAAGCTGTAAGTAAATTTATATGGAGAAATAAAAAGTCAAGAATTTCCAGGGATTCAATGAAAAGAAGTGCAAAAGGTTGCATAGCCTTAACAGATCTAAAATTATATTATAAAGCATCAGTCGCCAAAATTGTCTGGTATTGGCTAAGAAACAGAGTGATAGGCCAGTGGAATAGACTAGGTACAATAGCAGGAAATGATTATAGTAATCTGCTGTCTGATAAACCCAAAGAGCAAAGCTATTGGGATTAAAAACTCTCTCTTCAATAAAAACTGTTGTTTAAATTGGAAGTCAGTATGGAAGAAACTTAGATTAGACCAACACCTTACACCCTATACCAAGATAAGTTCATGGATATAGGATTTAGACATAAAAAGCAATACTATAAGCAAATTAGGAGATCAAGGCCTAGTTTACTTGTCAGATCTATGGAAAGGGAAGAAGTTTATGACTAAGGAAGAGAGGGAGAACACCACTAAAAGCAAACTAGATGATTTTGATTACATTAAATTAAAAAAGCTTTTGCACAGACAAAACCACTAAGATCAAAAGAAATATAATAAATTGGGAAATAATTTTTGCAACTAGTATTTCTGACAAAGGACTCACTTCTAAAATATACAGAGAACTGAGTCAAATTTTCAAAAAAAGAAACCATTCCCCAATTGACAAATAGTCAAAAGATTTGCAAAGGTAATTTACTGCTGAGGTAATCAAAGTAATCCATAGTCATAGGAAAAATTGCTCCAAGTCATTATTTATTAGAGAAATGCAAATTAAAGCTTCTCTGAATTGTCCCCTCACACTTCTCATACTGTCCAATTTGACCTGAAAGGACAGTGATCAATGTTGGAAGGGACGTGGGCAATCTGGGACCAGAAAACCATTTTATACCCTAACAGCAACATGGGGGTGATGATCAAACTTGATGGACTTGCTCATGGGTGCAATAACCAGGAACAATTCTAGACTATCTGCAATAGAGAATACCATCTGTATCCAGAGAAAGAATTGTGGAGTTTGAACAAAGACTAAAGACTATTACCTTCAAATTAGGGGGGAAAATCCCTGTTATCTTACATGTGATACCATTTAATATTTTCTTGGCAAAGATACTAGATTCGTTTTATATTTCCTTCTCCAGTTCATTTTACAGATGAGAGAACTAAGACAAACAGGATTAAGTGACTTTCCCAGGATCACACATCTAGTAAATGTCTGCGATCATATTTGTACTAAGAAGGTTGAGTCTTTCTATCTCCAGGTTTGGTATTCTAGCCATAGAATCATTTTGCTATACCAGTAAGGAATCTGAGGGAATATTAAATGTCTCCCCTCAAAGAGTTTGTCATCGAAAAGGGAGATGATATAGAAATTCATTCAATGTTAATTCACATTATTGGAGAATGAATGTTTTAAAGAGATATTAAAAAATGAAAAAAAATTATTGGACTACCTGAAAGACATGATCAGGAAAAGATCCTTTACCTCATTTTAAAATAATTTCTACAGGAAATTTTCCCTGATATCCTAGAAGCAGAGGGTAAAATAGAAATTGAGAGAATCCACCTATCCCCCACCCCCTGGAAAGAGATCCAAAAAATAAAAACCCAGCAACCCCCAGGAATATTATAACCAAGTTCCAGAACTCCCAAGTCAAGGAGAAAATATTACAAGCAGCCAAAAGGACACAATTCAAATATCATGGAGCTGCAGTCAGGATTAACCAGGATTTAGTAGCATCTACATTAAGGGCATGTAGGACTTGGAATATAGTATTCCAGAAAGCAAAAGAACTTGGAAAGCAACCGAGAATCAATTACTCAGCAAAACTGAACATCCTCTTCCAGGGGGAAAAGATGGACTTTGAGTGAAACAGAGGAATTTCAGATGTTCCTGTTGAAACAACCAGAGTTGAACAGAAAGTTTGATCTTCAAGTACAAGACTCAGGTGAAGCATAGAGAAGGTGGATGAGAAGGGTAAATTATGAGAGACTTAATGATGATGACCTAAGTGTATTCCTGCATGGAAGATGGCACTGATAATACTCCTATAAACCTTTTCATTTAATAGAGCAGATAGAAGGAGCTTTTATAGATGAGGTACAGGAATGAGCTGAATTTGAAAATATAATATATGGTAAAAATGGAGTCAATAGGTGAAAGAGAAAGGAGAGGTAGAATAGGCTAAGATATTTCATATAAAAAGATACTTCATGTAACTTTTGTAATGGTATGGAAGGGGGGAAGCGGAGTGGGAGAAGGTGAGGGGGGAATGAGGGAGGCTTCATTTTCATTGGAAATGACTGAGAGAGGAAACAGCATACACACTCAATAGGGTCTAGACATCTAGAAGAAAAAGGAGAGAATGGGAACAGGGGGAGGGAAGGGCGGTTGTGGGTGATAGAGTAGAGGGTAGATCATAGGAGAGGATAATTAGATATAACACATTTTCTTTTTTTGCTTTTTGCAAGGTGCTTGGATTGGATGGTCTGTCCAGGACCACAGGGTTGAGTGATTGCTGGGTTTCTGGGGTGGGATGTGGGCTTGGGAGTCTTGGCCCCAGCACTGGTGCTATGTCTGCTGTGCCACTGGGCTGCCCCACAGCACATTTTTGAAGAGGAACAGAGTGAAAGAAGAGAGAAAATATAATAACTGGTAGTGGGGAGGAATGCATGGAGGTAATAACAATCTTCAACAGTGGAAAAATATGGAAGTAATTTCTGTGATGAACTTATGATAAAGAAAGTGATTCCCCCCAAGACAGAGCTGATGGTATCAGAACACTGGAAAACACTTTTTTTCTCTTTCTATTTTACTTTATTTCTCATGAAGTTTTATATTTTGGGGGGAGGGGTATTATGTTTACTCTTAAACAAGAATATTTTAGTAATGTGTAAATAAATTAAAGAAAATTTAAAAAAGAATAATCAGACTACCTGAAAACTACAATAAAAAGATTTGATAAAATAAACCAAGAAATAATTAAAGAAACTTTTTCTAAAATATTAGAACATGATAAAGCAAGTAGAAATAGAAAAAAAAAAACACCAATCATCTCCTGAAAGAGACCCTATGAGGAAAACGTACAGGGATATCATAGCCAAATTCTGAAACCCCCAGGTTAAGGAGAAAAATATTACTAACAAGAAAAAAACATTCAAACATGGAGGAGCCAATTAGAATTACACAGGACCAAGCAGTGACTACATTAAAACAAAACAAAACAAAAAAACTTCTTTATAAAAAAAACAACTCTGTTTATAATTGTGCAAAAGAATTGGGATTGCAGCTGAAAATGTTATACCCAACAATGTTAAGCATAATCATGAACAACAAAAATCATCAAAAATTCAGACTTTCAGAATTTTCCTGCAAAAAGACCTGGTCAATAGAAAATTTGACATCAAAATTAAAGAGTAATATAAGGTAAGCATGAAAAACTAAATACAAGGAACTCAATAAGGACATTATTTGTTATACGTGAAAATATAAACCATATATCTATTTGTCACTAGTAATTGGTTACTTTGAAAGAACAATTGATAATGGGCTGTGTACAATAAGATTCTAAAAAGTAAAATGATTTAAGAAAAAATAGAAAGAATAATTGCCTCAGGTAAAGGAGATGTGAAAGGAACAACTGCTCCAGAGGATGAAATGGGGAAGAAGGGTTGGTAGTTCAGGAATTCTATTCATGGAATATGTATTAAAGGGAAATTTTGTTCCCTTTTTAACCTATTCCATGAATAGGATTTTTTCCCTTTTTAACCTATTCCATGAATGGGATTCCTGAACTACCAATCCTTCTTCCCTATTTCCCTGTCTTTGTGTGTGTGTGTGTGTGTGTGTGTGTGTGAATCTTCTAAATTCAGAAAGAAATAAGATGGTAAGGGGATAGAGAGGGTAGAGAGTTAGAGGGTAAGGGAATAGGATAAGAGGGGTATAAAAAGGATAATTAGGGGAATAAGGGATGCAAAAAAGTATATAAGGGACTATTCTTGGAGAAGGAAGTTAAGGAATAGGAGGGTAAAGTAGCAATGAAAAGTAAATTAGAGGAATGAGGAAGTGATTTCTTTAAGGAAATGTTATAAAATGAGAGATACACACAAACATTAATATGTATGTATATGTGTGTATATGTATAGGGATATATTTGGACATATGTGTTTATGTATATATAAATAAACAACTATCTAAACATCTATCTATCTATCTATCTATCTATCTATCTATCTATCTATCTATCCACAAACACACACACACACCTATGTATGCACTCCTACTTGTAACCTTTTGGGAAGAGGTGAAGAAAAGGGGGAAAAAATAAAGCAAAAAGAGCATAGTAGAGAAAAAAGATCTACAAAGAAGGAAAGAATGACAATTTTCAACACAATGTGTAATATTTATTATACAGTCTTGAATTGGAAATTTATTACTTTATATTTTAATTCTCTTTTATGTTCTGTTGTTCACTTGACAATGTTTTCTTTTTGTTTTCTTATTTTGTATTTAATTTAAAATAAAAAAGAATTACATTAAAAATATGTCAGAAATAGTATGTTAACTCAAATATCACTGATTTTGAGACTCTCTCTCTCTCTCTCTCTCTCTCTCTCTCTCTCTCTCTCTCTCTCCTCTATGGCATGCAGTTGATCAAAACCAGTTTGACCTAAAACTATACTTCTATAAACACCAGACATTGTGGCTAAGTGTGGCCACATTTCTCACAACTACTTCCTCACCACTCACAGAGACAATCTTTTAATTTATATCCTTATCACTCTCATTTAGACTATGCTAATGATCTAATTAATCTCTTTGCCTCAGTCCTTGCTCTCTTGATCGATCCTTCTTACCACTACAAAAATGATATTACTAAAACAGTGGTGTGATAAGGTCATTTCATTGCTCACTATACTCCCATGACAATATGTGATTTCTGAAATACAAATATAAATTTGTTTGGCTTTTATTTTTTGCCCCCTGGCTCCAGTCTATCACTTCAAACTTGTTATACTGATTCATATGTTCTTCAATCTAGTCAAACTATCCTTTTTTTTATTTTTTTTAATATTCCACATTCCATCTCCCACTTTCATTCCCTTGCACAGGCTTTTTCCCTCACCCTTTCCAAATGTACTTCAAAATTCAACTCTAATACCACTCAATACCACATTAAACATTTTCTGACCTCTGTAGTTGCTAAGTCTTCCACTCACTTCTATTTGTTTTGAATATGATATCTATATTTTATTGTCCCTCAAAAATATTGATTGAAGATACTTTAAATATACATATATGTATATACAATATATATATATATATATATATATATATATATATATATATATAGTAGGAATTTTAAAAATGTTTTTCCATTGATTGAATTCTATCAGAACACCTGATATAACACCTTTGATTCTCACTGAAATCATGAAGCCCCCAAATAGGAATTAGTAACAAATGAGGGGAGAAAATTGAGTTGTAATGAGAACTTGATTCATTTGGAGGTAATGAATCCCCCCCACACCTTTCCAACATTTCCATTCTATAAACTTTGTATCAGACTCATAGATAAGTTATCTTTTTTGCCTGATCTAGTGATCTAGTCCAATCTCTTCATTTTATAGATGAGATAAAACTGAGAGGACTATTAGTGGTTAGATGAGTTGCCCAAGGTCATATTGGCAGAAAATGACAGAGCCAGGACTCAATCCCAGATCCTCTGATCCCAGATTCAGTTCTCTTTCTACTGTACCACACTTCTGATATTTTGAACCAGTCAAAATGCTGCTGAATTTGAAGTGTTCCAAAAATCAAAAATTAAAGAAATACATCTTTAAGAGATAAAACAGCTCTTAAGAGCATGAAAAATTGATTTCTATGATATAGTTCATCTTTTCAATTTTTTTCATTATGCAGGGAAAATTAACCTATTTTCAAGACAAAAGTAATTTATGTTTCATTCACCATGTACATTTGTGTATACCTATTAGATATAAAGGGCATATTTAATTTAATAATTCATCTATATATATATATATGTGTATATGTGAATATATACATATACATTCATGTGTGTAATTTCTTTAGTATGTTATGCAGTCTTCCAATATAGATTATAGATCTCTACTTCCTAGGTGTAGTTAAAAGAAATATTGCTTTGCATCCAAACTTTTGATACTAAAACTTTCCAGTTTTGTTTTTCAAGTACTATAAAAAGACATCTGATCCACTGCCATATCCGTATTTTGAGCAAAATAGTTCATTGGATTCTTCAGAGAATTTAATCTTATGTGTCGTTCATGTATATAAGTTGAAACCCCATAGGAAAGCTTTAGAGGAGAAGTGGATAATATGGCTATACATCAAAGATACATCGTTTTTCCTTGTGTAAATATTCCCTATACCAACACAGATTGCCATTTGGTATAGTGTTTTTGTTGTTGTTCAATAGTTTCAATGACTCCACTTGGAATTTTCTTGACAAATATACTAGAGTTATTGACCTTTTCCTTCTCCAGATCATTGTACAGATGGGGAAACTGAGGAAAATAGGATTAAGTGACTTGCCAAGGGTCAGATTAGCTACTAAGTAGATGATGCTAATGGATTCCTGATTCTAAACCTGTACTCTATCCAAAATACCATCCAGTTGCCCCTTTAGAGTATAAACTCTAGTCTATAGTATAACAAGTGCTGTATTTAATCAAGGGAAAGTTTATTTAATTCTCATCTATTGGTAAAACATTCTATAATCATTAAAACTATAAGAGACTAAATTTCTTCACATCTAAAATGGTGATGATAATGTCCATGGGTCAGTTATCATATGAGGAAAGAGGGAAAAAATAAAAGGAAGAAAATTGTTTGACAATATTTAAATAACTTGGTACAAACAATGTTAATAGAAGATAAAATGAAGATAGTTTTAGATGGAAGGCATTAAAATCAAGGACGATAGGGAAAGGTAAAACTTTAGCTTAAAATTGAAGGAAGACAAGGAAGCAAGAAGAGAAAGATGAGGAGAGATAATTTTCCAGATTTGAGAGATTGATAATGAAAGGGAAATGAAGTTTTCTATAGTGAGGAACAGAAAGCAAGTCAGATCACAGAGTATGTAGAAGGGAGAGAGGTGTAAGGAGAACCAAAATATCAGACTGGGTCAGGTTATAAAAAAAAGTTTTAAAAGCAAACTGATTATTTTATATTTGATCCTGGAAAGAATAGGGGCCCATAGAAGTTTATTGAACAGTGCGGTATCATGATCAGATCTGCACTTAGTAAGATCATTTTGACAGCCGAGTGGAGAATAGATTGGTTGAAGACCAATCAGCAGTGCATAGTTATAGCCTAGGAATGAGATGAGGTGAGGGCATGTATCAAGATGATTACAGTGTCAAAGGAGAGAAAGAATAAAAGAATATGGAGAGGAGGGAAATGAAAAAAGAGTGAGAAGTTAAAGATGATCCCTAGCTTTCCCTGAGTGTCTAGAATGATAGTGGCACCCTTGAGAATAATAGAGAATATCATAAATGTAAATGGCTAAGACCCAATTGATTCTCTTAGTTTATTCCAGAAAATAGACAATCTCTAATTCATCAACTTTCAAGAATGACATGAATTCTAATTCCATACTTATCCTGTCATCCAACAGGTTTAGGCAGTGTAGAAAGGGTATTTCCATTCAATTTCATCAGAGCATCTGATTTAACATTCTTGATCTTACTGAAATCATGAAGCTCCCCAAACAGAAATCAGTAACAGGTGAAGGGAAAAAATTGGGTGAAGGGGGAACCTAATTCATTACTTCCAAATCCCCCACATTTCTCCCCCAAATTGTTTTCCTCAATTCCATGAACTTTGTCTCAAAGGATCAGTGATTTCAGATTCTAGATGGAAATGGAAAAGAAACTACTCATTGGCATGAACCTTGCCAGTTAAGAATTTACAGAATTTTTGGTATTTTAATGTTTCAGTAGTTGTATGTTGGGGTTTCTATTCCTTTTGTATTTCTGTGACTGCTTGCTGTTTTTAACCTCCATGTGACCTAGTATAACAGAAATAAATTTGTTTATAGATTTATTTTATTAATAATTGGGGAATCAAAATAAAAGCAAAAATAATTATCAATGGATCTTTCCTAATACCAATTCACTATTAATAAAGATAATGTGAAAGTAAATTCAGAATCTTTTTAATATTTAGGAATTTTGTCAGTATCTTTGGTAGATTGAAATAGAAATAATTCAATGAATATTTGTGCCTAAATTTGATGTCTCCAGTTCCTTTCTTTCTTCCTGTTTCCCCAGTTCCTTTCTTTTCATTATCTTAACTTTTAATGCAGTGGATTCCAACCTAATCATTCAACTTAAACCACTTTTTTCAAAGATGCCTAACATTCACAATCAATGAGTTTTTTTTTCACTCTTCATCCTTTTCAGTCTCTCTCCAGTCTTTGGCATTGAAATCACACCTCTTTTTCTTGATATTCTTTTCTCTAGGCTTTTGTGACATTGCACCTTATATTTGGATTATTGCATTAATTGGTCATGTGGCTGGCCAACATTTCTGAAGTTTTTCCCTATTCCAGTCCATTCCTCACTCAACTGTCAATTTGATCTTCTAAAATGCAGATCAGTCCTCATCACCATTTTATTCAGCAAATTCCAATGATTCCTCAACAGCAGCATCAAATAAGATATATTGTTTGGTTTTTAAAGCCTTTCAAAATAGGACTCTTTCCTATCCTTTCCAATCTTTGTATAGCTTAATATCCCTCTGCATACAATGACAGTGACCTCCTTACTCTTACTCCCACAAAACATTCTGTCTTTTTATTATGATTTTTTTTTTTACTCACTATCCTTATGCCTGAAATATTCAGCTTCATCATCTCTGGCTCTAAGCTTCCATGAATTCCTTCACCTAAAATACAATTTTCTGCAAGAAACATTTTGTGGTATCTTTTAATGTTAGTTCCTTCACTCTGACATTATTTTCAATTCATTCTGTAGAATTTATCTTGTTTGCACATGGTTGTTTACATATTATCTCTTCAATTAAACTGTGACATCCCTGAAATTAGGGACTTTGCTTTTATTCTTTCTTTGCAGTACCAGTGCTTAACAAATTGCACAGTAAAAAGTAGGAATTTTAAATAATGTTTACTTTTACTTGATTCCTATTATATACACACACAGTCATGCTATATTATATGTCATATTCTCTGGATAATAATTTCTAATGTTTTCTGAACACCTGTGTTTTCTAGTACAGATTTTCTCCTTAAACCCTGTTAATGAAATAAGTGTGTGGAAAAGAATATGGTCAATCTGTGCCTTTATTTTCTTTTAATAATTATCTTTTCTATCAGGACTATAGATATTTAAAGTTAGAATCACCTAACAATTAAGCTTTATGATTGAGAGCAAAAAAAGCACGGATGCTATTACCTAGCATTCTTTACTCTTTTCCTTTCAGTGTTGTTATTGTTGTTTATTTTCAGAAAGAGAAACAGGAATGTTTAGTAGCTAATTATATCAAATTGTCTTCTGAGTTATATGGTGTCCTATTCCTGAAACAAACTGAGAACTAGGAAAGACCTTAATTTAGAAAGGTCAAGGTCACCCATTACATGCTGAGTCATCATCAGTCATTTTGAAATTTGTCTTGCCATTGACTATAATGACTCTGTAAAAGAGAGTAAGGCTGAAGAATTACACAGCTCTGCTTTACTTAAATCTAATTCACATCCAAGTCAAGACATCACATTCATAAGGCCATTGGAGCTCCACAATCAGTGAGATTTATCAATCAATCCAAAATAACTAAATTTTAGCTTAAAGAATAGAAATGAAGACTACTCTTCACACTTACTTTAAAGAGATGGTGGAACATAGTATATAATACTGGACTTTTTCTATTGTATTAGCTGATCTGGTTTAATTTCTTTTTCTCTTTACTATAGAGTTTGACATTTTCTTAAATAAGGGAAGAATACATTGGAGAACATAGGTCATATGATCACAAATAGAACACGTTTCTTTTAAAAAATAAAAGAGCAGGGACATCCTGTATGATTTCATCAATATGGTGAATTGATGAGTGAGGAAAGTTACCGATGGAAGTCAGCTCCATCTCTCTAAGGTATAAACTTAGGAAACTGCTTATAATATAGAGAGGTCTTTTGTAGACCTGGATAATAGGCCAATTCTCTACTCACTTTAACACACTATAAATAACAAGAAAATGAGTGCAGTCTAATGACAACTCAGACCCTAAATGAATTTGAAAAATCATATAAATATGTGATAAAAATAGTTTATAGACCACTTGACATCTTTAACAAAAATATTGACAAGACATTCACAAACAATGCATAGTTCAATAGAAGTCATTGATTTTGGATAACATATGAAATAGCCAAAACTATCTAGTGATAAGTACCTCTACATCAATGTTGAAACTGAAAATAGAGAAAGTTGTTATTGTCAAAGAAGGTTAGTTCCTCATGGTACATTAAGTAATCTTTTCAGTCATAGCAATCTAAAAAGTACCAAACCATCGTTATTTCTCCCATTTAGCCTTATTTTATGTATACATTTTTTTTTTAGGTTTTTGCAAGGCAAATGGGGTTAGGTGGCTTGCCCAAGGCCACATAGGTAATTATTAAGTGTCTGAGGCCATATTTGAACTCAGATACTTCTGATTCCAGCGTCGGTGCTCTATCCACTGTGCCACCTAGCCACCCCCTATACATTATTTCTTAATTGGGACATTCACTCCACATGTTCACATGCACACAAATTCTATGTTTTAAATAGAATGACTTAAATGTTAAGCATTTTACTTCAGAATTCAGTGTTTCAAATTTTTAAATGAAGTCTTCTTTGAGTGGAGAGAACTAAAAAATTGTCATGGTATCAAAAATCTGTGCATTTGAATCAGGATAATGAAGTGAATTCATCTGCCTAAAGAATTGATCCTGGTACTTCCGGCCAAGATGGCAGAGAGAAGACAGGCACAGTTCTAAAGTCTCCTGATCTTTCCCCATCTATCACATGAAACAAACCTCTTAAAAGAAATCCAACCCACAAAACCCAGAAAGAAAAACCAGGAGAAAGAACATCTACCTTAGGATTTCTCTCCTGCAGCAGCTTTGGCCGAATTCGGGTGGGTGAGTCTGGGCTCAGAGGGAGGATCAGCCCGGACCAGCCAGATTAACAGCTGAATTGGAACCGGGAGTCTGAGGGCCTGAGAGCCGGACTTGC
The DNA here is from genome assembly GCF_037893015.1 of Macrotis lagotis. Taxonomy (NCBI): domain Eukaryota; kingdom Metazoa; phylum Chordata; class Mammalia; order Peramelemorphia; family Peramelidae; genus Macrotis; species Macrotis lagotis. Next base: position 38,719 of record NW_027422304.1, on the reverse strand, counting down.
TGGATCCGTGGCGGGGCTGGACAAAAGGGGCTTGGGTCCACGTGGAAGCAGAGGCGCTGGTGTTTGTGCTGTCCCCCTGGAGCTTGGGGACCAGGCTGGGGGGAGAGTCCTGGTGCAGAAGAGCTGCGGACACCATCCCTAGGCTCCTTGGGTCTCAGAAACTCGGAATGCACCCCTCCATTGCACAGAGGCCTCTTCCCAAACAAATGCAAATTACTTTTGCCTCAGGCCCAGGTGTGTGAGCAGAAGAACCAGCCTAGCTGAGGAGTGGCCTCAGGCCAGGGTAAAGCCCACCATTGATTGAAGGCAAAAGAATCAATAGTTCCGACTCCTCCCTTCTGGCAAAGAGAGAAGGCCTCTCAACCAAGGTCACAGACACTCCAGCGAGGGCAACCAGCACCTCCTACTGGCCAGCCAGAGAAACTGCACTCAGTAAAGCCTTTAAGGGATCCCAAACCCAGGTGAACCAGCCCCACCCCCAACTCAAGGTCTTAGCATAATGAAGAAGGGTCAGCAGAAAGGTGGATCCATAGAAAAATTCCTGGAAGGGAAAGACCCCAACTCAAAGAGACCTGGAACCTCTGAGGAGAATACAATCTGGTCTCCAGCACAGAAAGATTACTTGGAGAAATAAGGAAGGAGCTTAAAAATCAACTGGAAAATTTGGGAGAGACAATTAATACCTTGCAACAAGAAAACAAATCCTTAGAAAATACAATTGGACAAATACAAAAGGAGAAGAAATCTCTCACATCATCAATTGGACAAATAAAAAATGAGAATAATTCTCTCAGATCCTCAATTGGGCAAATGCAAAAAAAAATAATTCTCTCAAAACCTCAATGGGTTAAATGGAAAGCTCTTTCAAAAGTAGAATTGACCAATTAGAAAAGGAGTTGGAAAAGGTTAATGAAGAAAACTCCTCCCCCCAAAAATAACGGAGTCTACAGAAACTAATGACTCCATGAGACAGCATGAGTCAGTTAAACAAAAATCAAAAAATAGAAAAAAATAGAAGCAAATGTAAAATACCTCATCAACAAAACCACTGACCTTCAGAATAGATCCTGGCCTGGAATGAGATATTTCAAAGAGCACAGGAGCTTGGAATGCAGCCAAGAATCTACTTACCTGCAAAGCTTTGCCTTCTCTTCTAGAGAAAAAGATGGACATTTAACGAAATGGAAGAATTCCAAAAGTTTCTGATGAAAAGACCAGAGCTAAACAGAAAATTTGGACATCAAACAGGAGGTTCAAGAGACACATGAAAAGGTTAAAAAAAGTGGGGGGGCAGTAAAAGAAAAAAAAAGCAATCCAGTAAGTTGAAACTGGCTATATCCCAGCAAGGGAGGAAAAAAAAAGATTCTCATAAACCTTGAGAAATGTAACTCTAACAGAGAATACACCTAGCCAAAAATGATGGACATTCATGACCTATCCATGAGACTACTATCTAATGGGATGTAACTGGATTTAACCCCACTTGGGAGAAAGACTCTAATAACTCTCAGGAATTTTGATGCTATTCAATAGAATATACAGAACTAGAAGGGACAGACACTCAGAATTTTCTATGACATGGATAGAATGACCTAAAAAAAAACACTACCTCCCTAAAAAGGGGGAGAGGAAAGAGACGGGAGGTGGGAGGAGATAGAATGGGGTAAATCTCATTGCACTAAGAGGTACAAAAAACCTATAGTAATAGTGGGGAAGAAGGGAGCAGAGGAGAAACACCAGAATCTTCTTCTCATCAGACTTGGCTTAAAGTCAACCTACACATACTCAGTTAACTTATACAACATCTAAACTTTCAAGTATTAAAAGGGGAAAAGGGGAGGGGGGAATGGAGAAAGGGAAGGGGAGTGGGGGGGAATAAGGGGAAATAACAAAAGGAAGGGAAGGGAAAAGGGAAAGGGGAAAGAAAGGGGAGGGTGTGATATAGTTGGGCAAACACACTGAAGGGGCTGAAAGGGGTGGTTTTCAGAAACAAAAGACTGGGGAATATGGATAAAAGGGGGGGGGAAATACAAACAGAGGGAAGATAGCATGGAGGGCAATAAAGAACTAGTAATCATAACCTTGAATGTGAATGGGGTGAACTCTCCCTTAAAATGTAAGCAAATAGCAGAGTGGATTAAAAACCAGAATCCTCCAATATGCTGCTTACAAGAAAGTCATTTGAAGCAGAGAGATACATACAGAGTAAAGGTAAAAGGTTGGAGCAAAATATATTTTGCTTCAGCTGAAGTAAAGAAAAGCAGGGGTAGCAATCCTTATCTCATACAAAACAGCAGCAAAAATAGGTAGCGTTAAAAGAGATAAGTAAGGAAACTTTATCCTCCTAAAAGGTACCATAGACAATAAAGTCATTTCAATATTGAATATATATGCACCCAGTGGGACAACATCCAAATTCTTAGAGGAGAAGCTGAAAGAACTACAGGAAGACAAAGACAGCAAAACTCTACTAGTGGGAGACCTCAACCTCCCGCTATCAGATCTAGATAAATCGAATCATAAAACAAACAAGAAAGAAATTAGGGAGGTAAATAGATTGTTAGAAAAATTAGATATGGTACACTTATGGAGGAAAATGAATGGGGATAGAAAGGAATATACCTATTTCTCCGCAGTACATGGAACTTATACAAAAATTGACCATGTACTAGGACATAAAAACCTAATGATCAACTGCAGAAAGGCAGAAATAGTGAATAAATCTTTCTAAGATCACAATGCAATAAAAGTCATATGCAATACTGCGTCAAGGAGATATAGACCCAGAACAAATTGGAAACTGAAAAACCTCATTTTAAAAAATGAGTGGACCAAAAAACAAATTATAGAAAGAATTAAACATTTTATCCTAGATAATGATAATAATGAAGCAACATACCAAAAGCTATGGGATTCATTCAAAGCAACTCTCAGGGGATATATTATAGCTCTAAATGCTTATATGGATAAATTGGAGAAAGAGGAAATCAATGAACTAAACATGCAACTAAAAAAATTAGAGAAAGAACAAATCAAAAATCCCCAATTAAATACCAAATTAGAAATTCTAAAAATTAAAGGAGAAATTAATAAAATTGAAAGAAAAAAACTATTGAATTAATAAGTAAAACAAAAATGTTGGTATTATGAAAAAACCAATAAAATTGATAAACCTCTGGTCAATTTGATTAAAAAAAAGAAAGAAGAACAACAAATTGCTAGTATCATAAATGAAAAAGGTGAACTCACCACCAATGAGGAAGAAATTAAAGTAATAATTTGAAATTATTTTGCCCAACTCTATGCCAATAAATTGGATAACCTAAGTGATATCAATGAATATTTACAAAAATATAAGTTGCCCAGGTTAAATGAAGAAGAGATTAAATACCTAAACAACCCTATCTCAGAAAAAGAAATTCAACAAGCCATTACTGAACTCCCTAAAAAAAGTCTCCAGGGCCTGATGGATTCACAAGTGAATTTTACCAAACATTTAAGGAAAAATTGGTTCCAATCCTATATAAACTCTTTGGAAAAATATGGAAAGACGCAACTCTGCCTAAATCTTTCTATGAAACCAATATGGTACTGTTACCTAAACCAGGAAGAGGCAAAACAGAGAAAGAAAATTATAGACCTATGTCCCTGATGAATATAGATGCAAAAATCCTAAAGAAAATCTTAGCAAAATGATTACAAGAAGTCATCATTAGGATAATACACTATGATCAAGTAGGATTTATTCCAGGAAGGCAGGGTTGGTTCAATATCAGGAAAACTGTTAGTATACTCAATTATATCAACAACAAACTATCAGGAAACGTATGATCATATCAATAGATGCTGAAAAAGCTTTTGACAAAATATAGCATCCATTCCTATTAAAAATAATAGAGAGTGTAGGAATAAATGGACTGTTCCTTACAATAATTAGCAGTATCTCTCTGAAACCATCAACAAGCATTATATTCAATGGGGAGTGTCTAGAGTATTCCCAATAAGATCGGGGGGTGAAAAAAGGGTGCCCATTATCACCACTACCATTCAATATTGTATTAGAAATGTTAGCATTAGCAATTAGAGAAGAAAAAAGAAAATAAGAAATTAGAATGGGGAAGGAAGAGACTAAACTCTCATTCTTCGCAGATGACATGATGGTCTACCTAGAGAATCCCAAGAAACCATCTAAAAAACTACTGGAAACAATTAGCAATTTTAGCAAAGTTGCAGGGTATTAAATAAACTCTCATAAATCCTCAACTTTTCTATATATGTCTAGCAAGATGCAGCAGGAAGAGCTAGAAAGAGAAATCCCATTCAAACTATCCTCAGACAATATAAAATATTTGGGAGTCTGCTTGCCAAGACAGACTCAGAATCTTTTTGAAAACAATTATAAAACACTTCTCACACAAATTAAATCAGATTTAAATAATTGGGCCAATATCAACTGCTCATGGATAGGTAGAGCTAATATAATAAAGATGACAAGTCTACCAAAACTGAACTATCTGTTTAGTGCTCTACCAAACAAAATTCCAAAAAATTACTTTAAAGATTTAGAAAAAATTGTAAGTAAATTCATATGGAGTAATAAAAAGTCAAGAATTGCCAGGAGCTTAATGAAAAAAACTGCAAAAGAAGGTGGCTTAGCCCTACCCTATCTAAAATTATATTATAAAGCATCAGTCATCAAAACTGTTTGGTATTGGCTAAGAAATAGAGTGGTGGACCAGTGGAATAGACTAGGTGTAAAAGCAAGAGATGATTATAGTAATCTGCTGTTTGATAAACCCAAAGAGTCTGGCCATTGGGATAAAAACTCCCTCTTTGATAAAAATTGCTGGGATAATTGGAAGGATGTGGAAGAAACTTAAATTAGACCAACACCTCACAGCCTTTACCAAGATAAGATCCAAATGGTTACAGGACATAGACATAAAATACAATACTACAAGAAAATTAGAAGATCAAGGACTAGTCTACCTGTCAGATCTATGGAAAGGGGAGCAGTTTATGCCTAAGGAAGAGTTGGAGAACATCACCAAAAACCAATTAGATGATTTCGATTAAAAAGCTTTTGCACAGATAAAACCAATGTAACCAAGATCAAAAGAAATGTAGTAAATTGGGAAACAATCTTTACAACTAATTATTCTGACAAAGGACTCATTTCTAAAATATACAGAGAACTGAGTCATATTTTTAAAACCAAAAGCCACTCCCCAATTGACAAATGGTCAAAGGATATGCAAAGGCAATTTACAGATGAAGAGATCAAAGTAATCTTTAGCCATATGAAAAAAAAATGCTCTAAATCATTAATTATTAGAGAAATGCAAATTAAAGCTTCTCTGAGGTACCACCTCACACCTCTCAGATTGGCCAATATGACCAGGAAGGATAATGATCATTGTTGGAAGGGTTGTGGGAAATCTGGGACACTATGACACTTTTGGTGGAGCTGTGAACTCATCCAACCCTTCTGGAGAGCTATTTGGAACTATGCCCAAAGGGCAACAAAAATGTACATACCATTTGACCCAGCAATACCACTACTGGGTCTATACCCTGAAGAGATGATGAAAAAGGGTAAAAACATTACTTGTACAAAAATATTTATAGCAGCCCTGTTTGTGGTGGCAAAGAATTGGAAATCCAGTAAATGTACTTCAACTGGGGAATGGCTTAGCAAACTGTGACATATGTATGTCATGGAACACTATTGTTCTATTAGACACCAGGAGTGATGGGATTTCAGGGAAACCCGGAGGGATTTGCATGAACTGATGCTGAGTGAGATGAGCAGAACCAGAAAAACACTGTGCACCCTAACAACAACATGGGAGTGATGTTCAACCTTGAAGGACTTGCTCATTCCATCAGTGCAACAATCAGGAAAAAATGTGGGGCTGTCTGCAAAGGAGAGTGCCATCTGTATCCAGATAATGAGCTGTGGAGTTTGAAGAAAGTGCAAGGACTATTCCCTTTAATTTAGAAAAAAAAACATATATCTTATTGTCTGATCTTGTTACCTCTTAGACTTCTCTTTAAGGATAAGATTTCTCTCTCATCACACCTAATCTGGATCAAGGTACAAAATGGAAACAAAGTAAAGACTGACAGAGTGCTTTCTGTGGGGGTGGGGTGGGGGAGGGAAGGAAGATTGGGGAAAAATTTTAAAACTCAAATAATATCTTTAATAAAAATAAATTTAAAACCTTAAAAAATTGATCCTAAATATTATTGGTCCATGAACCTATAAAAATCAATGTGTTGCCCTCATTTAAAGAAAATAAGGATATTAGCTGTCTAAAGTAGAAACAGTTTTTGAATTAGGTTATAATATTTTGGAGTGTTCCTATATAGATACTAAAAGTAGTATGTATGATAAGAGGCAAAGAATGCAACAGAATGAAATCAGGATGTAAGGAAAAGATGTATTTATTTAAATTTCTCTTCATAACCTCACTGCCTATTTGGCTAAAGGAAAGTCACAAAAATTGCTCAGATCCTTGGTCTCTACATCTGTAAAATGGAAAAAACAGTATATATATTACCTACTTCACAATAGGTGGGGATTTTGCAAATTTTAAATCACAATGTAAAATAAGGCAATTACTTTTTTCTTCTTGCCTTGGGAAGAATTTGGCTATTCAACAACTTTAAAATAATAACTGTTCAACAAAATATAAATATCAAGTGCGTAGTAAAACAGAAGGATATACTCACAAGACATTTGACTCTTTGATCGGGGTGGGGGATCCATAGCAAAATTGAAGGGATAACCAGTACATAGTGAGAATAGTGAGATAGTCCTCTATTTGCAATTCTCCATTGCATTGATTCAAATATATTTTCAACATCTTTCTAAATATCAATAGAATTTTTTTTAACATGAACCTTTATAAAAACCTTAATGTTAGACTAAGGGTATTTAAATTTTCCCAAAGTAAGGTAGTCTCCTTTTAAATGCCACTATCTTGAAAGGACTAAAGATAAATGTCATACAGAAGAACGTGGAAAGTCAAAGAGTCAGGGTAATTAGGCCACAATGCCTAACCAAGCAAGACCAACCAACAAACAACTCCAAAAGACAAGATTATATGATGTCATGAATGAATTAAATGACAAAAAGAGATGGTCAGGAGGTAAGTATGATATATAGGTTGATGGTCAAGAAGTTCTATTGACCAGGGCCAATAAATGAGAGGAGAAATCAAGAAAGGCCTCTAGAATGTTGGAACAATGAATAAATGGTCAAACTTATTTGATGTGTTGGTCTGTTTTAATAATTTTTTCCTTTTTTAATTCTTTGTTATAATGGATAACTCTGTGAGCAATGGAAGGACAATAAATTTTGGGGAAAGGTGATGTATATCAATATTTCAAAATGAGGAGGAAATGAACAGACAAATGTCAAGGCTTAATCTCAGCATCTATATCATCTCAGCCTCACAATACATACATGCCTCATAGTGTTCTAGGTTTAATAGGGAATGAAAATGAATAATTGTTCCTTCTTTCAAGGAGTTTATACTATTTAAACCAAATTTTTCTTGAATAAATTAATGTTTGAATGATACATTTTCATAAAATATTTTATTGGGAAAATCTACCTTGGCAGTATTTTTAAAACACTTGCATGCTGTAACATAGCAACTAAGTTTATATTCTGTTTTACTTTGGCTATGGAAAAATTAATTTTAGATACATTACTTCATGAAGTTCTCCCAAGATTACAGCCTATTGCAAACAGATGGTACCATACATTCCATGGGATTATATCATAGGAGTGAATTTATTATGCATAATAAATGCCTCAGCATCTGAGTGTTGACAAGAAAAGAAAGAAAATGATATTAAAGAAATTTTAGAAATGGATATCTTGTATTATTTGTTTTTATTTGTGTTTCACATAGCAATAATAATTTAAGTTCACTGAAAAGAATGCTGCAGAGAAATATTAAAAAATGAGTTGTATCAAAAAATCTTCATTCTTCTGGTTCTACCAGCAACTAGCTTTAAATTATTGAGTAGTCTGGCCCTGAATTATAATATTGATTATTGTTTAAATCAAGAATCATTCATTAAAAGCATATTGTATACTTATTGGGGAGCTAGGTGGTTCCATGGATAGAGTGCCATATCTGGAGTCAGTAAGATTCATTTTTCTTAATTCAAAACTTACCCCAGTCACTTAACCCTGCCTAAATTTCCTTATCTATCTAATGAACTGGTGAAAGAAATGGCAAACCACTCTAGTATCATTGCCAAGAACACTTCAAATGGCATCACAATAAAGTAGGATGCCATTGAATACCTCCTCAAAAAAATGACAGGGTGGAGCCAAAAATGGCAGAGTAGAGGAAGGAATTCTCAGAAACTCTTCCCCCAGACCACTCAAGGCCTTAAAATTATGACACTAACTAAATTGTAGAGTGGCAAAACCAACAGAAAGACTGAGTAAAACAATTTTCCAGCCCAAGACAAATCAGAGAATCCATGGGAAGGGTCTGTTCCACCAGGGTTAGAAAGAACTTCACCAGAGTGAACCAGCTTTAGTCTTCCAGGAACAGCCCATGGGGTACTTGGGTCCCAGGAGCACCTGGTCTATGGAGGTAAGAGTGATTTCCAGACCTCTCAGCCCAGGGATCTCAAATGACAATTTAGAAGGTCAAAGGGAAACCTCAGCTGTACCAGAGTGAGCATGGAGCCCAGGTCAGTCCTACCCTGGGAACCCATAGAAAACCTAGCAGCTGCTTCCAGAGTGTTCAGTCCACAGACAGTAAGGGGGCTGGGGAATACTGTCAAGATTTCTCACTATCCATCGGACAAGAATATGTTGCTTTGTCTAAGTTCAGATCCAGGGCCTGGTTGTGCCCCCATAATTTCATAGAAGAGCAGTAACCGTCCTCACACCTCCAGGAACTGTGGTCATCCACACACTATAGCACAAGCCAGGAGAGTAGTCAGAGTCAGATTAAAATCAAGTCATAGACTGGGGAAATGAACTGAGAACAGAAAAAAAAGAGTCTGACCATAGTTACCTTGGTCCTATGGAGGTTCAAAAGATAACAATGTTAAAGCTTCTGTTTCTAAAGTCTCCAAGAAAAATAGGAATTGGTCACAGGCTATGGAAGAGCTCAAAAAACAATTTTGAAAATCAAGTAAGGGAGGTAGAAGAAAATTGGAAAGGGAAATGAAAGTGATGTAGAAAAATCATAAAACTCAGCAGCTTGGTGAAAGAAATGCAAAAAAAATACTGAAGAAAATAACATCTTAAAAACCAGTTTAGGTCAATGGAAAAGTGCAGTCTGAACTGTCAATGAGGAAAAGAAGGCTCTAAAATGCAGAATTGGCCAGATGGAAAAAGGAGATTAAAAAATCTCTCTGAAGAAAATGACTCTTTCAAATATAGAATGGAGATAAGGAAAGCTAATGGTGAAAAGAGAGGAAGTAACATACACACTCAATGGGATATAGAAATCCATCTTACCCTAGAGGAAAAAGGAGAGGAAAAGAAAGGAGGAAGGGAATAGTGGGAGGGGGGGTGCTATGGGATAGAAGAGAGGGAAAGGATAGTTAGATACAACATACTTTTGAGGAGGGGCAGGGTGAAAGGAGAGAGAGTGAATAGGGAGGAATAGGATAGATGGAATTCCAGTTAGCAACAGCAACTGAAGGGAAATATTGAAGCAATTTCTCTGATGGACTTATGATATGGAATGAAATTCATCACAGAGACAGAACTGATAGAATCTAAACACAGATTGAAGTACATTTCCCCCCCCTTACTTTATTTTTCTTGATATTGCTTTTTCTTTGTGGGGGGGGAGGATTATATTTACTTTGACAACAAGATGATTTTGTGAAAATCAATTTATAAAATGTGAAAAAAAACAAAAAATCACAAAATACTAGCTGTGGTATGTACATTTTTATTGTCCTTTGGGCATAATTCCAAACTGCTCTCCAGAAAAGCTGAATCAGTTCACAATTCCACCAACAATGCAGTAGTGTCCCAATTTTCCCACATCCCCTCTAACATTGATCATTTTCCTTTCTTGACATATTGAACCATATGAGAAGTGTGAGGTGGTACCTCAGAGATTCTTTAATTTGTATTTCTCCAATTTATATGATTTAGAGTGATTTTTCATGTGACAATAGATAACTTTTATTTCTTTGAGAATGACCTTTCCATATGCTTTGACCATTTATCAATTGGGAATGACTTGTTTGTTTTATAAATTTGACTGAGTTCTCTCTATACAGTTTAGAAATGGGTTCTCTCTCAGAAACACTAGTTGTAAAAATTGGTGCCCAGCTTATTACATTCCTTTTAACTTAGTTGTAATGGTTTTGTTTATTCAGAAACTTTTTAATTTAATGTAATCGAAATGATCCAGTTTGTTTTTTATAATCTTCTTTATCTTTTTTTGTTCATTAGCTGCTTCCTTTCCCAAAAATCTGAGGTATAATCTATTCCTTGTTCTCCTAATTGGCTTATAATATTTCCTTTTATATCTAAATCCTGAACCAAATGTCAGAATTAGAAAAATCTAATCACAAAATAAACATGAAGGAAGTTAAGGAGATGAATAGAATGTTAGAAACTTCTATATGATAGAATTCTGGAGAAAACTGAAAGGAGATAATTCCCAGGTTAGTCCCCTGCCTCATCCTACATCCCTGTTCTCTGCCCTGAACTCATGTACACTCCCCCTATGACAAACTTTGCTGGAAGATGTTCCCCTCTGTTCTCCTTGCATTGTATCAATCCAAAATCTGTTAAGAAATTTGATCCATGTGGTTCTGAGGGAAAGCCATGAGAGCTTAAAACAGTGCTTGGTTTCTCTATGCCATCCTGATCAGGAGTTGAATTGTTTCTTTAACTTATCTGATAATTTTAATTCCAATTGAATATGTTCATTAAGTTCCTTTGGACAATCTGTAATGGAAGTCAAATAAATATATTTTAAGTATTTTTACTTATTAAACAGATATTTAAAGGCTTTTTAGATATTTACCTTTATTCTGCACCAAAAAGAAGCATGTCATTATGAATGATCACTATATCAGATCTTAGTATCTGCTATCATATAGAATCATCTCTTTGAGGTTTATTTTTTGAAAAAAGCAGTAGAGTTGTTGCCAAATTCAGGTCAACATAGATAAGATTTCAAACTACTGATAAAGAGATGGCTTAATTAAATCAGTAACCAAGAACAAGCATTCTATGTTACTTGGTCCATTTCATTTGTAGGGTTATCTGAAGCCAATCAAGTTCAGTTTTAATAAAATGACATACAGTAGCATTGAGGATTATTTGAAAAGCCTTGAATGAAACTCTAAGCAGTCTATAATATAAATGACCAGCTTTCAGACTGCTGAGTGGTTATTTTCTTTTGATTATGTGCTCATGGAGTTAGATGGTTGATTTTTCTTTATTATTTTTTCTTTTTTTGTGACCTGGTTGCATTTGCTTTGAAAAGTTAATATTTAGTTCTTGAAAATGAAATGTTTTCCCTCCTGGGGAATGAGAAGGTGGGGATAAATTTAAATTTTGAAGTTGTGAATATTTTGAAATAGATATTATTTCTTATCTGTGTCTAAGTTAGAGTTGATCATTATATACAAAGTCCTAAAAAGATGTGGATTGAACTGTTCATCTCTTTCATGAATGAAATAGTATTAGGAAATTTAAGCAAATATTATCAAAAGTGTCAGCCTCTGAATTTTAACTATGTCAAGCTGAGAGCTAGGTTTTTTTATCTTTTATTCCCTGAATTTTCTTTTCAAATCTCAGTATAGCTGAGACAAGTGCTACAACACAGATAAGGTCTTTAGTATCAACAGAACAGCCTCTTCAGCAAAATCCTCCAAAATCCTTCATCTTGTGTTTTTCTGCATGAGCAGACATGCACACAAACAACAAGTTTCCATTATGTCTTTCCATTCCAAGATCAGGAAATTTCAATTCATTGAAACTCCCTCTCAATTGTAGAGCCTTGGTAAAACTTTGATTATTTCAGAGACCTAATTTATGATTTTCCAAGTGAATGTTTTTCATCTACTATTATTTCACTTTATCTCTTTGCTCTTTTAAAATTTATTTCCTATTTTTATGGTTTTTGTGTTCTATTATCAATTTATTTTTTAAAACTTCATAAAGTTTCTCCATTACTGTATTACTTTGTAGTTTGTTATAAATTATATATATATATATAATATTTCTATTCAACTATAATATTTTTGATACTAGAAATTATTCCCCACATTTTGCAAAATATTTATAATTCAACTGAACAAATTTAAAATGTTTTAATAATATATTTATTATTAAAATATGTGTTTAATTTATATCTTAAAAATCTTAAAGATGTGTCATATATGTGTACATATGTAATTATTCATTAATTATGAGGACAAAAGTGAAAAAATACTTTCTTCAAGATGCTTACTGTCTACTGAGGGGATACAGAATGGACATAACTAATTCTAAGAATTGAAGAGACTTAATGATAAACAATTGGGAGAATATGAAGAGACCTTAAAGAAGAGGCATCACTAGAATGAGTCTCAGATTAAGTAAAATATCTGTGGACTTACAGTTAACTTCAGAAATTATATTTGTAACCAGATCTTTTTACCTTTTCTTTATATTTGGACATGAGAATGAGTCTAAGTGATCTTAACATTTTTGGATCTGGAATTCATACCCTGGAAAAAAGTCCTAAATAATGAGTGCCTCTCCTGATTATATTCATATGTAGGTATGTATGTTTATTTTATCTGTGTGTATGTATGCATTTATATGCATATGCCCAGAAATATATATTTTACAGATATGATTATATATGATTTTCCCCAGTTGATCATAATTTTTAAAAAGAAGACGATTTTCATTTTTGACTTTATGTCACTAGCATTTATCATTGTGCTTTGTTCGTAGTTGGTGATTAATTAGTACTTGTTGACATTTGTGACTTTTATTTAGTTGATTTTGCAATTATATTTAGAGATAATTTCAACATTCATTTTTGTGAAGTTTTCTTACTCCCATTCTTCCTTTGCCCACCCTAGGATAGCAAGTTATCTAATATAGCTTATATGTACAATTGTGTTACACAGATTTCCATGTCGGTCATGCTGTGAAAGAAAAATCAGAACAAAAAAGGGAAAAACCAAGAGAAGAGAAAAGCAAAATACAAAATTAAAAAGGTGAAGATAGTATGCTTTGATCTACATTCAGATTCCAAAGTTCTTTCTCAGTATGGATGGCATTTACAATTACGAGTCTTTTAGAATAGTCTTCAATTAAGTCCATCAAAGTTGATCATTGCAGTGTTGCTGTTGAGGTGTATAATATTCTACTGCTTCTGCTCACTTTATTCAGCATCAGTTCATGCAAGTCTTTCCAGATTTTTCTGAAATCTTTCTGTTCACTGTTTCCTGTAGAGCAATAATATTCCATTATATTCATATACTACAATTTGTTCAACCTATTCCCCAGTTGAGGGACATCCCCTCAATTTCCTATTTTGGACACCACAAAAAAACTGCTTTGAATATTTTTGTACATACTGGTGTTTTCCCCTTTTTCATGATCTCTTTGGTATACAGATCTAATAGTTGCATTACTGGATCAAGGGGTAATGCAGAGTTTTATATTTCTTTGGGCATAGTTCCAAACTGCTTTCCAGAATGATTGGATCAGTTCACCACTCCACCTACAATGCATTAGTATCCCAGTTTTTCCATAGCCCCTCCAACATCTATCATTTTCTTTTTCTTCATATTAGCCAATCTAATAAGTGTGAGGTGGTATCTCAGAGTAATTTTAATTTTCAATTCTTGAATGTAGGGCCAGGGTACCACCAATCTGACAGCCTTATAATGGGCGCAGCTCCTTTCAGTACTTCAATGATTAAGGACAGTCCTGACAGGCCTGTTATGGAAAATGCCTTCCACATCCAGAGAAAAAACTGTGGCGTCTGATGCAGAGCCAATATACTATGTTCACTCTTTTTTTTTTTCTTTTATTTTTTTATGGCAATGGGATTCAGTGACTTGCCCAAGGTCAAAAAGTTAGTAAATTTCAAGTGTCTGTGTCTGGATTTGAACTCAGGTCCTTCTGATCTATAATTGGAGCTCTAGCCACTGCCCAACCTATCCTTTGTTCACTCTTTAAAATTTTGTTGCTTTTTTCTTTCTTTCTCATATATTTTCCCCCTTAGTTCTAATTCTTCTTTCACAACATGACTCTTATGGAAATCTGTTAAATACAAATGCACACATATAATGCTGTCATGAGGAAAGGAAAGGCAAGGGAGGATAGTACAAAAAAGTGGAACTCAAAATCTTGCAAAAAAGATGGATGCAGAAAAATACCATTGCATGTAATTTGCTAAAAAATAAAATAAAATATTAAAGTAACAAACCTGGGTCAGCTAGGTAGTGCAATAGATAGAGCACTGGCCATAGAGTCAGGAGTACCCGAGTTCAAACCTAGCCTCAGACACTTAATAATTGCCTGGCTGTGTGACCTTGGGCAAGTCACGTAACTCCATTGCCTTAAATAAATAAATAAATTTAAAAAGATTAATAAACCTTTCAATCTCTATGGTTAGGCTGGTCTAATAAACAATATGTATAGGATTCTTAAATTGATGATGTCTTTGCCCAAATCAGATCCTCATTACAAAATTTAGATGGATTTTAGTTCCTGGGTTCAAGTTTCACATCTAATACATACTGTTCTTTGTTAAAGCATTAAACTTCTCAGTACTTCAGACATTTCTCTACTACTAAAAGGTAGAAAGAAGATGTGAATCTGTACTAAAGATTGCCTATGCCAATGAAATCACAGGTCTGGTCCTATTGAGGGCATCTTCATTCTTCTAGTACTTCTGGTTCACCACTTAGGTGCCATCCTAAACTCTTCAACAGCTCTCACCAGTCCTTATCAATATTCAGTCACTGGCAAGTCCTTTCTGTTTTACCTTTACAGATTCTCTAATTTATGCACCATTCTTTCTTCAGATACTTCCTTCACCTTGTTGCAGGCTCTCACAACTTAAAATATGGACTTTTGCAAAAACTTGCTTCTTTGTCTAATACAGTTCTTTCCCATCACTAGTGACTCTTCATCTCAGTTATCAAATTAATCTTTCAAAAGCAGAGGTCTTGCTTTACTACCGTGCTACATAACAATCTCTGTTAACTCCCTCTAACATCCAAGCTCATATACAACATCATCTTTTCAGCAAGCAAAGCCCTTCATAATATGTCTCTACCTTTAACCTTTCCAGTCTTCTTATGCTTTATACTACTCCTACTCTCAATCCCTTCAGTCAAGTGATAGTGGTTTCCAAACTATATCAGAATCAAAACATTCTATCTCTTTATTCTGTATATATTTCTTTAGTTTGTTTTTTGTTTTTAGGTTTTTGCAAGGCACCAGTGGTTTGCCCAAGGCCACACAGGCAATTATTAAGTGTCTGAGGCAGGATGTCAGGAGTCAGGTACTCCTGACTTCAGGGCCAGTGCTCTATCCACTGAGCCACCTAGCCACCTCCTGTATATATTTCTGATTGTCTTCCATGCTTGAAAAGGTTTTCCTTCTCTCTGCCATCTTCCCTTCCCTTCCCTAACTTCTTTCAGTCTTAACTAAAATCCCACCTCTACAAGAAGCATTTCCTAACCATTTTAAATTCTAGAACTTTCCTCTGTTCTTATTTCCTGTTTCTCCACTTTACAACTTGTTTGTGCAACCTTGTTTGCTTGTTTTCCCCCCAATTAGACTGTTAACACAAAGAGAACATGGAGGACCATTTGACTTTTTGTATCCTCAGTATTTAGAACAGTGTCTTAATGAGTAATTAATTCAGTGTCTGGCAACAGATTTCTACTGGATTTCTTATATATAGGATGTGTTTGTGTGTTTGTGTGTTTGTGTGTGTGTATGTGTGTGTGTGCTTATTAATTCAGAAGGAATTAGAAGGTATATATATATATATTCAGAAGGAATTAGAAGATCTGTAGATTAGGAATAAATATTGATCTCAAACATTTGATAAAAATTCGATAACTGAGAATTGACAAAATATATAGGATTAAGTGTCTTCCCTATTAAGTTATTTGAAAGATAGGGACAGAATATTTTCTAAAGAGCATAGGATAGTTTAAAATGAACTCTATCATATTCAGTAAAAATATATAAATTTGCTAGTAATAATTAAAGCAGGTATAATGTGGTATAATATTAAAATAACTATAACATAAAATTAAAGCAGCTATATCATAAAAGATAGGGTAAAAGAAAAATTCTGTGTTAGGAAGGCTGTTGAATTTTGTTAAGAAAAGTTAGATATATGATTTCATATGATTGCTTTGGGAACAATTATAGTATAAAAATTCTCTGTTGACCTGTTGACTATATGATCCTACTGGTATGTATATATCTGAATGAAATTTTAATTTAGTCTATGAGAAGGTGTAGGTTGTAGGAGGAGAAAAATTTAAAGAACTAAAGAAAATAATAGGGCTGTTTTTCTAATTGTCACAAAATATTGAAAATAAACTATAAGTCCTGTGATAAAGAAACAGATGCATAAACTATAATTTATATTTGCAGTGGAAAGCCATTGAACCAAATAATTTAATAAATAAAAGACTTATAACATAAATTTATACATGAGAAGAAAGTATATCTAATTGCACTAAAATATCAGGACCAAAATACCAGACTTCATTATAAGGCACCAAACTCAGACTAAACAAAATGGACACCACTGATACTGTGTTTCTTGTTCAAATTGTCTAAAATCTTCCATTCTGTTTATAAATAATTACTTACGTAAGCATAAAGTTGCATTTATTATCATCTAGAAACTTCATTTTATTTTACTTCATGATTGTGAGGAAGCATATTTGGTGGTTTGAGTGTTTTTGGTTTTGTTGATGTTTATCATTTTTATTAAAATGAAATATATCAATAAAACATACAATATGGGGTGATTTTGGAAGTTTAAAAAGGAAGTATGAAAAAAATGCTGTACTGGATCAAGTACAAAGTGTTCTTTATCTGACCTTAAAATGAAGCAAGTTTGAAATTATTGATAAATTCATTTATTAAACAGAGAAAGGGATAGGAGATAGCATATAATTGGAAAAAATACAGATGACATTTTGGGGAAGTAGCAAAATTTTAAAATCACTATTGTTATGGAAAATATCCAATGAAGATCATATCTATTTTACATATTTTATTTCTAGAGCACTGAAATCCATTTATTCCAAACTCTGAGATTGTATGATTGTGTATGTTTGTGTGTATATATATATATATATATATATATATATGTATGTATATATATATTTGCATTTTATTCATTTCACTCTCAAATGGCATTTGAATCCACAAAATGATTGAAATATCAATAATAAATAATCCTTATTTCTGTTATTTACAACTTCATTATTTATGTTATATCATTGATGTCATTGTTATAAGAGAATAAGCAGTTTATTGCAACACACCTTTTAAAATAGGGCATATATTAAAATCAGATGATTATCTGAAAGGTGTGGAGAATGCCAGATCCTACTGCTCTCTGTTTTTTGTTGATTATTAATAAATAAAACATGTCTGAAAGTTCTGTTTAGCACTAAAGTCTCTCATCCAACTCATTCATAGAAAAAAAATCACTTTTTGATAAACGTAATCATAGAAATATATATATTTTTTAAAATTGATTGTTGTAAAAATGCATTACACAGAAAAGTATACCCTCAAAGATATTCAAGTCCATTATGGAAGGTATTCTTCACAGAATGCAAATAAAAGAATTATTTACCCAAATGACAGTGAGGTTGACACATGCATTGCCAAAATTAATTCAATATTTGGGAGACTGAAAGAAAGTGAGGGAGAGAAAAACTGACACCAAGTTGAAGCTCTACAGAACCATTGTGCTGACCTCATTGCTCTATGTCTGTGAAGCCTGGGCAATCTACCAGCACCATGTCAGGAAACCGAATTGCTCCAATCTATATTGTCTTAGGAAGATTCTGAAGATCACCTAGCAGGAGAAGATACCAGACAATGAGCTCTCAAATTAAACCGCCTGGCAATCCAACAATAGTACAGAGAGTGTGACTACACTGGACTGGTTCTAATGTTATGATGCCAAACATATGCTTACCAAAAAAAAAAAAAAAAACTATTTTATGGAGAACTCACACAGGGCAAGCACTCTTAAGGTGGGGGGCGGTCCAGAAGAAGCGATACTGAGATATCCTGAAGGTCTCTTTAGAATTGATTGTGCAGCATGGGAGACACTGGCACAGGACCGCACAGCAGGCCATGCCCTCATCAGTGAAGGGGCTGCTCTCTATGAGGAAGGCAGAGTTGAAGCAACTCAAAGGAAATGTGACATCTGTAAATTTAGAGCACTCAGCCCAGGTGTTCACATGGACTATATGTGCCCAACTTGTGCTAGAGCATTCTGAACTCACATTGGTCTGATTAGCCACAGTCAGACACACTGTAATTTGTCTCAAACATTGTGATGTCATTTTGATCTTCTTTGTTAACAAAGGACAAGAACCAACCAACCAACCAACCATAAATATTAAATTGTTATGTTTCTATGTCGTTTAATTTCTTAAGTTCTAGTGTAAAATAAAAATATACCTTAAAGAAATCAAAGGCTAAACAAAAAAGATTGACCTAACAATTCCCAAAGGGTGGCTCAAATAAATAAAATTTGACAATTTCCCAACTACAAGTAGCTGGGTGGGCAGAATATTAAGCAGTCCATTAGTACACATATATTTGATAATTACTTCAAGTGAACAAGTCAGACCAAGAAATAAAAAGCAATATGGATTCAATTTGAGAAATTTTGTTTTTCCATCATTGTCTCTCAGCTACTCATGAGCATAAAATCCATCTATTTCCTTGTGCTTCTATAGGCAACCCTCTAATACCAAAATATTATAGAGAAGTTAAGAGCTTGTACCCTCTTCCAGGAAAAACCTGCTATCAATATTTCTTTCCATTTTGATATAAATTATGGCTTAGCACCATTTTGGAAAAAATTAAAATGATGAATAATTCAAAGGCAACAGAATGACTCATTGTGGTCATAAGCACCCTATAACATATTACCAAATACAATCATAGTTACCTAAATGGCATAAAAATACCAGGGTAAATGAAATAAAATAAGGTAAGGCCAATTAGCGTTTATTCAGTTCTTTCTACCTCCCACATAGAAAGAACAAAGGATAATATAGCTACTGCTCAATGCTACACTGGAATCTACGGAATGCTTAAAGATTTATTTAAATTAATGTAACATATATAAATATTTATGAAAGACATGAGAGAATTGGATGAGTTTTATTCTGAGGAAGGTTTAAATAAGTATCCCCTTACTTTGTAGAAACTCTCCCAACACTTAGATGGGGTTCAGGAATATTTTTTGAATTAAATGAAATTAAGATTTTTTAACAGGGGGATGGCTAGAATCTTAAAGGGGCAATACACACACACACACACACACACACACACATATATATTAAGTGTGTGTGTGTGTGTGTGTGTGTGTGTGTGTGTGTGTGCCATTAGCCCCAAAGTGTTATACTTAGGAACAAGAGAGAAGCAAGAGAGGTAGAAAAATGGAAAGAAGGGGAGGGGAAGTAAGAGCCAGAACTTTCAACTAGCACGTATGGATACCCTAAGTTCATGAGTTCTTTTGGGTCACTAAAAGTGGGGTAGGAGGGAAGGAAAGAACCAGAACCATAATCTTCAATAAGGAAAGAGAAAAACAGGAAGCCAAAGTCCTGAATCTGCAGCTATTACTTCTTGTCAAATGAGATCACAAGTATCATTTTAGTTCTTTCCCCTTGAATAAGGCAAGATCTATACATTTTAGAAGCTGTTGACAAATATAGTCATTTGAAAATAATGGAATCCGACCACTGTTGCTTGAATTTCCTTGAGATTCACGATATTGAATCAGGAAGGCATTGCACATTGTGTTAAAAAGTCATTTCCTAAGGCAGCTAGGAGTACCTCAGTTCAAATCCAGCCTCAGACACTTAATAATTACTTAGCTGTGTGGCATAAGGCAAGCCGCTTAACCCAATTGCCTTGCAAAAAACTAAAAACAAAAAGTCATTTCCTCAATCTTATATGCCTATGGAGGTCACTCTTATATTGACAAAAGCTAGATGGGGGATGGATGGACTAGTCTACCATAGATCATCTTGAATTACTATTTTAAGGGACAAAAATGAAAAGTATAGTGATCATTTTAATAGCCTGGTGAGGGAAATCAGGATAATTTAGTCCTTTAATTCTTATTTTCATTCCTTTATCTGGGAAGTTATACATGTGTAGTCATATAAAACATTTCCAAAATAATCACATCGTGAAGGAAAAAACTAAAGAATAATAAAGTAAACAAAAACATGCTTCAATCTAAATTTAGACACCATCGTTTTTTCTCTGGGGATGGACAGCATTTGTCATTATACACCCTTCAGAATTGTCTTGGTTTATTGTATTCCTGAGAACAGCTAAGTCTTTCACAACTGATCATCTTAAAATATTGTTGTTACTTTGTACACAGTACATTTCACTTTGCATCTGCTCATATAAGTCTTTCCAGGTTTTTCTAAGAGCAAACTGCTTATCATTTCAGAGAGTAGGATATTATTCCATCATAATCACATACCATAATTTTTCCAGTCATTCCCCAATAGATTGACATTCCCCAGTTTCCAATTCTTTGCCACCAGAAAGTAGCTGTTATGAATATTTTTGTGTATATAGAACATTGTTCTTTTTGTTTATCTTTTTTGGGGGGATAAAGATCTAGTAGTGGTCAAAGACTATGCATAGTTTTAAAGCATACTCTGTGCATAGTTCCAAATTACTCTACAGAATGGTTGAATTGGTTCATAACTCCACCAATAAAGCATTAATGTCTCATTTTTTCCACATCCCCTTTGACATTTGCCATTATCCATTTCTGGTCATTAGTCAATCTAACGGATATTAGGTAGTACATGAGAATTGTTTTAATTTGCATTTCTCCAATCAATAGTGAGTTAGAGTATTTTTTCATATGGTTATAGATAACTGATTACTTCATCTGAAAATTATACCTTTTAATCCCTAACCAATTGGGGAAGGGCTCTTATTTTTTTTTATAAAGATGACTCAGTTCTCTCTATATAAGAGAAACTTGCTTTAGAATTTTTTTCACAGTTAAGTTGCCAACTATTCTCTCCATCCTGCTTCTCCCATTTATTCTGTTTTCTTTTTCTTTTCATCCTGTCCTTCTTCAACAGGGTTTTGTTTATGACTAATTCCCGCCCCCCCATCTGCCCTCCCTACTATCATTATAGAGAGACTTCTCTGTACAATTGAGTGTGTTTGCTATTTCCTTTTTGATTGGAATGTTCACTTTCTGCCTGTCACTTCCCTCCCTTCACTTCCACTTTAAAAGATTTTCTTGCCTCTTTTATGCTAATTTATTTCCATTCTACATCTACTTTCCCCCCTTTTCTTTTTTAATTAATATTTTTTGTTTTCCAATTATATAAAATAGTAGTTTTTGTAAGGTTTTTTGTAAGGTTTTGAATTTTATGATTTTCCCCCCTCCCTTCTTCATCCTTCTCAGAAGGCAGTCTGATAATCCTTACATTGTTTGCATGCTATTCATTGATCTAAATTGAATGTGTTGAGAGAGAAATCATATCTTTGAGGAAAAAATAAAATATTAGAGACAGCAAAATTATGTAATACATAAGACACTTTTTAAAAAAAAATTGAAGGTAATAGATAGACTTTGGTCTTTGTTTAAACTCCATAATTCTTTCTCTGGATACAGAATGTATTCTTCATCACATGTATTCTAAAATTGTCTCTGATTATTGCATTGATGGAATGAGGAAGTCCATTAAAGTTGAGAATCACCCACATGTTACTGATAGGGTAAACAATGTTATTCTGGTTCTACTCATCTCACTCAACATCAGTTCATGCACATCTTTTCAGGTTTCTCTGAAATCCCATCCCTCTTGGTTTCTAATAGAACATTAGTGTTCCATAACATACATATAACACAATTTGTTCAGCCATTCCCCAATTGATGGACATTCACTTGATTTCCAATTCTTTGCCACCACAAACAGGGCTATTATGAATGTTTTTGTACAAGTGATATTTTTACCCTTTTCATGATCTCTTCAGGATATAGATCCAGTAGGGGTATTGCTGGATCAAAGCGTATGCAAATTATTATTCCCCATTGGGAATACTTCTAGATTGCTCTCCAGAAAGGTTGGATAAGTTCACAGCTCCACCAACAATGTATTAGTGTCCCAGATTTCCAAAGTTTCTTTCAACATTGAACATTGGCCTTTCTGGTCATATTGGCCAGTCTGATAGGTGTGAGATGGTACCTCAGAGCCCCATTAATTTGCATTTCTCCAATCAGTAACGATTTAGAGCAATTTTTCATATGACTATGGGTAGCTTTGATTTCCTCATCTGTAAATTGCCTTTGCATATCCTTCAATTGGGGAACAGAATGTGGTTTTTTTAATATTTTTGACTCAGTTCTCTATATATTTTTGAAATGGGTCCTTTGTCAGAAATACTAGTTGTAAAAATTGTTTACAAATTTACTACATTTATTTTGATCTTGTTACAGAGGTTTTATTTGTACAAAAGCTTTTTAATTTAATGTAATCAAAATTATCTAATTTGTTTTTAATGATGTTCTCCATCTCTTCCTTGGTCATAAACTGATTCCCATTCCATAGATCTGACAGGTAAACTATTCCTGGATCTCTTAGTTTACTTATAATATTGTCTTTTGTCTAAATCCTGTACCCATTTTGATCTTATCTATGAGATGTTGGTCTAATCTAAGTTTCTGCCATACTAACTTCCAATTTTCCCAACAATTTTTATCGAAGAGAGAGTTGTTATCCCAGAAGCTGGAATCTCTGGGTTTTATCAAATAGCAGATTACTGTAATTGTTTCCTGCTAACTTCTTTGCACCTAATCTATTCTACTGATCCATCTATTTCTTAGCCAATATCAGATAGTTTTGGTGAGTGATGCTTCATAATATAATTTTAGATCTGGTAAGGCTAAGCCACCTTGCTGTGAACTTTTTTTTCATATATCACTGCATATTCTTTTTTTTTAGGTTTTTGCACAACAAATGGGGTTAAGTGGCTTGCCCAAGGCCACACTGTTAGATAATTATTAAGTGTCTGAGGCTGGATTTAAACTCAGGTACTCCTGACTCCAGGGCCTTTGCTCTATCAACTGTGACACCTAGCTGCCCCTGTCTCTGCATATTTTTGACTTTTATTTCTCCATATTAATTAAGTACAATTTTTTTCTTAGCTCATTAATTTTTTGGAAGTATTATTGGGAAGGCACTAAATAAGCAGTTTACTTTAGATAGAATGATCATTTTTATTATATTAGCTGGCTCTATCCATGAGCAGTTGATATTTGCCCAGTTATTTGATTTTGGTTTAATTTGTGTGGAAAGTGTTTTATAGTTGTTTTCATAGAATTTCTGAGACTGCCTTGGCAGGTATACTCCCAAATATTTTATATTGTCTGAAGTTGCTTTAAATGGAATTTTTCTTTCTAGCTCTTGCTGCTGTATCTTGCTAGTAATATATAGAAATACTGAGGATTTATGTGGGTTTATTTTATACCTCGCACCTTTGCTAAAGTTGCTAATTGTTTCTAGTAGTTTTTAGATGATATTTCAGGATTCTCTACGTATACCATCCAGTCATCTGCAAAGAGAGAGTTTTATCTCTTCCTTCCCAATTCAAATTCCTTTAATTTCTTTTTCTTCTCATTGCTGAAGCTAACATTTCTAATAAGATTTTGAATAGTAGTGGTGAAGACAGGCATCCTTGTTTCAGCCCTGATCTTATTGGGAATATCTCTACCTTATCCCCATTGCATATAATGCTTTTGATGGTTTCAGATAGATACTGCTTATTATTCTAAGGAACTATCCTTTTATTCCTATGCTCTCTAGTGTTTTTAGTAGGAATAGGTATTGTATTGTCAAAGGCTTTCTCAGCCTTTGTTGAGGTAATCATATGATTTCTTTCAGTTTTGTTATTGATATGGTCAATTATACTAACAGTTTTCCTAATATTGAACCAACCCCGAATTCTTGTGACAAATCATGCTTGATTATAATATATTATCTTAAGGTTAAATTGCTGTAATTGCTTTGCTAATATCTTATTTAGATTTTTGCATCCATATCCATTAGGCAAATTGTTCATCAGCAACATAATGGAGTCATAGAAGGATGTAGGGAGAGTTCTGTCTTGATCTATTTATCCAAAGAGTTTATATAGAATTGGAGCTAATTGTTCTTCAAATGCTTGATAGAATTCACTTGTGAATCCATCTAGCCCTGGAGAATTTTTTTCTTAGGGAGTTCAATGACAGCTTGTTGAATTTCTTTTTCTGAGACAGGGTTATTTAGGTAGTTAATTTCCTTTTCATTTAACCTGGAAAGTTTATAATTTTGTAAATATTCATCAATTTCACTTAGAGTATCAAATTTATTGGTAAACAGCTGGGCAAAATAATTCTGAATTATTATTTTAATTTCCTCTTTATTGGTGGTTAGTTCTTCTTTTTCATTTATGATACTAGCAATTTGGTTTTCTTCTTTGTTTTTTTTTTTTATCAAATTAACCAAAAACTTATCAATTTTACTGCTTTTTCCATAAAACCAATTCTTGGTTTTATTTATTAGTTCAATAGTTTCCTTGCTTTTGATTATATTAATTTCTTTAATTTTTAGAATTTCTAATTTGGTATTTAATTGAGGGGTTTTGATTTAATTTTTTCTCTAATTTTTTTTAGTAGACTGCTTAGTTCATTGAACTCTTCTATCTCTATTTTATTCATGTAAGCAGCTATATATAGATATAATATATCCCCGAATAATTGGCTTAGCTATATCTCATAAATTTTGGTTTGTTGTCTGGTATTGCCATTATGTAGGATGATTCATTCATTCTATCTATAACTTGTTTGGTCCACTCATTCTTTAAAATGAGGTTATTTAGTTTTCTATTACTTTTAGAGATGTCTCTCCATGGCCTATTTTTTTTAGGATTTTTTAAGGCAAACGAGGTTAAGTGGCTTGCCCAAGGCCACACAGCTAGGTAATTATTAAATATCCAAGGCTGGATTTGAACTCAGGTACTCCTAACTCCTGGTCTGGTACTCTATCCACTGTGCCACCTAGCCTCCTCTCCATGGCCCATTTATGCACATGTTTATTGAATTATGATCTGGAAGTATTCACTATTTCTGCCTTTCATTAAAGGATTTTATGACTTAGTACATGGTCAATTTCTGTGTAAGTACCATGTCCTAGAGGAAAAAAAGTATATTGCTTTCAATTCCCCATTCATTTTTCTTGAAAGGTCTTTCATGTCTATGTTTTCTTATTTTTTAAATTTTTTTTAATTTTCTTTCATTTGTACATGCATTATTTCCAAGTTACAAAATTTCCCTCAACCCTTCTTGCCCCCCCCAACCCTCAGTACTGTCAGTTTAGCATTATACATACATATTTTGTTGAACGTATTTATAGATTAGTTATTTTTGGCATGAGGAATTAAGATTAAGGGAAAGAGATACTTAAGAGATACTTTTTATAAAGTGTGCATCATATTCAGTAGGGGTGTTTTTTTCCTGTATCTTTTGTTTTGTTTTGTTTATTTTTCTTCCTCTGGTTGGGGATAATACAGTCCATAATCATTTTGATAAGGTTGTCTTATCTCTCTCTGGACTGTCAAGAGGAGTTGTGACCATCAAGGTTGTTCATCTGATACTGTTGTTGATGTGTACATCATGCATGGAATGATTTATGGGATCTACTCCCTTCATTCAGCATCAGATCCCATAAATTATTCCATGTTTCTCTAGAATGCAAACATTAATGGATTGTTATAGAACAATAATATTCCATAGTATTCATGTACCATAATTTGTTTAGATATTCCCCAATTGATGGGCATCCCCTGAATTGCCAATTCTTTGCCACTACAAAAAGAACTACTATGAATATTTTGGAGCATGTAGGAAATTTTCCCATTTTTTACAATTTCTTCAGGTTATAGTCCTTGATTTGGAATTGTTAGCAAAGGATATGAACAGTTTTATTGTTCTTTGGGCATAGTTCTCCCCAGAAAAAGTTGGATCCACTTACAACTCCACCAGCAATACATCAATGTCCCAATCCTCCCACAACCTCCCCAACATTATCATCTTCCCTTTTTATCATTTGGGTTAATCTAATAGGTGTGAGATGATACCCTTAATTGTTGGTTTTAATTTGCATTTCTCTAATCAATAGTGATTTGGAGCATTTTTCATATGATTTTATATATAGCTTTAATTTCTTCATTTGAAAACTGTTTGTTCATATCCTTTGACCATGTATCAACTGGGGAATGATTTGTGACTTTATACATTTGATTCAATTCTATATATATTTTGGAAATGAGACCTTTATCAGAACTCCTATTTGTGAAGACTGTTTCCCAGCTTTCTGTTTTTCTTCTAATTTTGGCAGCATTGATTTTATTAGTGCAAAACCTTTTTAATTTAATATTGTCAAAATCATTCATTTTGCAGTTTATAATGTGCTCTAATTCTTATTTGGTCATAAATGTATCCCTTTTCCATAGATCAAATAGAGTGTTTCTTATAATTTATCTATGGTATTGCTCTTTATGTCTAAATCCTGTACCCATTTTGACCTTATTTTGGTATAGGATGTGAGATGTGGATCTATGCCTAAATTGTGCCGTACAATTTTTCCTGTTTTCCCAATAATTTTTGTCAAATAGTGAGTTCTTATCCACAAGGCTGATGTCTTTGGGTTTATAAAATAGTAAATTGCTGTAGTAATTTACTGCAGTTTCTTTTGAACCTGCCCTAATTCACAGATGCATTACTCTATTTTTCAACCAGTACCAGGCAATTTTGATGATTACCGCTTTATAGTATAGTTTGCGATGTTTGAGTTCTGGTAGAGCTAAGCCTCTTTCCTTTACATTATTTTTTTATCAGTTCCCTTGCTATTCTTGTCCTTTGGTTACTATTTTTTCTAACTTGATAAAGTAGTTATTTGGAAGTTTGACTGATATTACATTGAATAAGTAATTTAATTTTGGTAGAGCTGCCATTTTTATTCTATTAGCTCCACCTAACTTACATGAGCATTTGACATTTTTCCAATTATTTAGGTTTGACTTTATTTGGGTGAGGAGAGCTTTATAATTGTGTTCATACAATTTCTTGGTTTGTCTTGAGAGGTATATTCCCAAGTAATTAATATTGTCAATAGTTATTTTAAATGGAATTTCTCTTTTTTATATCTTGTTATTGGTCTTTGTTGTTCATATATAGAAATGGTAATGATTTACGTGGGTTTATTTTATATCCTGCTACTTTGCTTAATTTGTTAATTGTTTCAAGGAGTTTTAAAATGATTTTCTTGGGTTCTCTAGGTATACCATCATATCATCTGCAAAGAATCATAGTTTTACTTCCTCATTGCCAATTCTGATTACTTCAATTTGTTTTTCTTCTCTTATTGCAATAGCTAGCATTTCCAATACTATATTGAATAGTAATGGAAATAATGGGCATGCTTTTTTCACCCCTGAATTTACTGGAAATGCTCTGAGTTTATTCCCATTATATATAATATTTGTTGATGGTTTTAGATAGATACTATTTATTAGTTTAAGGAAAACTCCATTTATCCCCAACTTTCTAGTGTTTTTAATAGGAATGGATGTCATATTTTATCAACAGCTTTTTCAACATCTATTTTTTTACAACTTCTTTTTTAGGTTTTTGCAAGGCAAATGTGGTTAAGTGGCTTGCCCAAGACCATAGAGCTAGGTAATTATTAAGTATCTGAGACTGGACTTGAACCCAGGTACTCCTGACTCCAAGGCCAGTGCTTTATCCACTATGCCACCTACCCGACCCTTCAACATCTATTGAGATAATTATATGATTTCTGTTGGTTTTACTAATGATATGTTTGATTATGTTGATTGTTTTCCTAATGTTGAACCATTACTGTGTGCCTGGTATAAATCCAACCTGATCATGGTGTATTATCCTGGTAACAACTTAATTAAAATTTTTGCATCTATATTCATTGGGGACATTGATCTATAATTTTCTTTCTCTATTTTGGTTTTTCCTGATTTAAGTATTAGCACCATGTTGGTCTCATAAGAGGAGTTTGGCAGGACTCCTACCTCTGCTATTTTTTAAAAATAGTTTATGTAGAATAGAAATTAATTGTTCCTTAAATATTTGGTAGAATTCACTTGTAAATCCATTTGGACCTGGAGACTTTTTCTTAGGAAGTTTATTGATGATTTCTTTAATTTCTTTCTTAAATAGAGTTAAGTAATTTATTTCCTCTTCTGTTTATCTGGGCAGTTTTAAATTTTGTAAATACTCATCCATTTCACTGAAGTTGTCTAATTTATCAGCATATAGTTTGACAAAGTAGCTCTGAATTATCTCCTTAATTTCCTCATCTTCATTGGTTTGTTCACCCTTTTCATTTTTGATACTGGTAATTTAGTTACCTTCTTTCTTTTTTTAATCAAATTAACCAGAGGGCTGTCTATTTTATAGAATTTTTCATAAAGCAACACTTAGTTTTATTTATGAGATCAATGGTTTTCTTACTTTCCATATTACTGATCTCTCCCTTCATTTTCAAAATTTCTAATTTGATATTTAATTGGGATTGTATACTTTGTTCTTTTTCTAGCATTTTTAGTTGCATAACCAAATCATTGTTCCCCTTTTTCTGAATAACTTGAATAACTTCATCTTAAATAATGTGTGGATAAAACAGCAAATAGAAATAATCAATACTTATATCCAAGAAAATGATGACAATGAGACATCATACCAAAATTTATGGGATGCAGTCAAGGCAGTTTTGAGGGAAACTTCATGTCTCTCTAAATGCCTAAATGAAGAAAATAAATTTCCAATTAGATCTTGATTTATGTTTCTCTGACCCTTTATTAAATTTAATTTTTATTGCAACTTGGTCTGAGAAGTGTATATTTATTATTTCTTTCTGCATTTGATTTTAAGGTTTTGTGCCATAGTATATGTCAATTTTGGTGAAGTGCCATGTACTGCTAAGAAAAAAAAAATATATATATATATATATATATATATATATATATATATATATATAAAATTTATCCCCATTAAGTTTTCTTCAGAAGTCTATCATATTTAAGTTTTCTAAGATTTCATTTACCTTCTTAACTTTCTTCTTGTTTATTGTGCTGTTAGATTTATCTAGTTCTGATAGAGGTGTATTGAGGTCTCCCATTATTCAAGTTCTGTAGTCTATTTCTCCTTGTAATTCACTCAACTTTTACACTAGGAATCTGGATGCTATACCACCAGGTACATACATGTTTAGTAATGATATAGCTTCATTAATAATGGTGCCTTTTAAGAAGTTTTCTTCCTTATCCCCCCCCTTTCTTTGGTCCTTATCCCTTTTAATGAGCTTGCTTTTGCTTTTACTTTGTCTGATATTAGTATCACTATCCCAGAATTTTTTGCTTCCATTGAGGCATAATATATTTTGCTCCAAGCTTACCTTTACTCTCTATGTATCTCTCTGCTTCAAATGTGTTTCTTGTAAACAGAATATTATAGGATTCTGGTTCATAATCTATTCTTCTATCTGCTTCAGTTTTATGGGGTGATTCATCTCATTCATATTTACAGTTAAGATTTCTAATACTGTATTTCCCTCCATGCTGTCTTTCTCTATACTTATCTCTTTGCTTTTCTCTTATACCTCCTCACCAAAATTTTATTCCTTTTTCCCTCTGATTTTTTTTTAGAAATTTAGCTTTCAGTTTATTTCACTTATACCTTCCCTTCCCTATTTTTTTGCAAGGCAAATGGGGTTAAGTGGCTTGCCCAAGGCCACACAGCTAGGTAATTATTAAGTGTCTGAGGCCGGATTTGAACTCAGGTACTCCTGACTCCAGGGCTGGTGCTCTATCCTCTGCATCACCTAGCCACCCCTACCTTCCTTTCCCTTTTATCAGTATCTTCTTCCCTGATCTTTCCCATTCCCTGACACCCACTTCCCTGTATATTAAGTTAGATTTTTAAACCCAACTAGGAATGTATCTTATATCCTCATTGGACTAAATCTCCTAAATAAAATTAAGTACTCAATATTCACATTGTCCTTTTTTCCCACTCTAAAATTATAAATCTTTGTGCCTCTTCCCTTGGTGTTTTAATATTAATCAGGTATCATCAGCTACCATTTGATTATTTGACTTCTTGACAAGCTCCTATTGTTATCAAGATATCATAGATTGTTTACTTGATTGCTTAATAAGCAGCATTGACTCAAATTGCATCAAATTATAATTATAATCATTTTACCTTACCCCCTTTACAAGTACCTTTCAAGTACACACAGTCCTCTTCATGAGCCAAAGGGTCATCCAAAGCCATATCATTCCTTGAATTATTCGTTCTACCCCCCAAGCCTATTTTCTTTCACATTTTGTCTCCCCCTCCCCAACTATGGTACTTTACCCCTTATAAGTGAAGTACCAGATGCTGATCTAATTAACTGTAAGTATCTTGAAGAACTATAAGTACTAGGAGAGTATGGAGGTCTGAGAACTTTACAAATGATTGTAAGTAAAAAGACATTTTCTCAGATCTTCACAACTTATGATGCCCCCATTAGACAAAGTGCTTAGCAACTTGTGATTAAAAGGAGTCATATCAATGAGATACCTAAATTGAAGTTAACACACCTGCTTTTATTTTTCAGAGTTTTGATGTCATCTTGGACCTCTAGTTGAGAGACAACATCTAAGTATACCCATATCCTTTAAGTTCATTCTCTTCAATTTTATTCTACCCTTTAATTTTCCTTAGAGAAGTATAGTTCTAAAGAATTGTTATATCCTCCCTTTTAGGGATCAATATTTTTAATACAATTTTGGTTTTTTTAGTCCCTTTGTCATTTACCTTTTTTTTTAATGCAACCCTTCAGTAGTATATTTGGTGATTGAATTCTCTGTTCTCTTCTGGTCTTTGTGTCAGGAAGTTCTGAAAGTCTTGAATTTCATTGCACATCCATCTTTTCCCCTGACAGTATATGCTGAATTTTGCAGGGTAGTACATTCAGGATTGTAATCCCAGGTCCTTAGCACTCTGAAATATATTATTCCAGTTATTCCCATCTTTCAGTGTTGAGGCTGATAAGTCCTGTGTTAGTCTGAATGTTTTCCCCTTTGTATTTGAATTGTTTTTTTTTGGCTGTTTTTATTATTCTCTCTTTTAGTTCAGGGTCCTAGAATTTGGCTGGAATTTGGTTCTGGAATTACAGCGCTTAGAATTTTTATCCTGGGGTCTCTTTCTGTAGGGGTTCTGTGGATCTTTCAATAGTTATACTGTTATCTTGCTCTTTTACATTGGGGAAATTTTCCATTATAATAACCTGTATGAAGTTTTCTAGGTTCTTTTTTTGGTCCAGACTTTCTGATAGTTAACTGATCTGTAGATTGTCTGCCTGGATCTATTTTCCAGGTCATTCATTTTCCCTAGAAGGTACTTTGCATTTTCTTCAATTTTTTTTCAGTCTTTTAATTTTGTTTGATGGAATCTTGTAGTCTTGTAGATTCATCAGTTTCTAACTGTTCAATTCTAATTTCTAGGATTTTATTTTCTTCAATTATTTTCTATGTTTCCTTTTCCAGTTGGTTATTTTAACTTTTAATGGAGTTTATTTCTTTGATCAACATGTCACAATTTTCCTGCTCTACTTTCATTTCTTTTTTCCACTTTTCTTCTTCCACTCTTCTTTGGTTTTTAAATTCTTTTTTTGAGCTCTTCAATGAACTTTTGTTTTTGAGTCCAATTTATAAACTGTTTTGATACTTCTGTAATTTTTCATTTCTTTCCTTCTTCAGACATGGCATTGTTGTCATCTTTATCTGTAAAGTATTTCTCTATAGTGAGTGCTCTTTTATATTTTTGTTCAGTTATGTTGCTGTAGTTCTGCTCCTAGTGTACAGGGAGTATAGATCTAAGCTTTTATTTTGCTGGAGCTTTCTGATCCCTGGCTTGTTCTTGAACAATATGTTGCTTATGCAGTCCAGGCCTTGACTTTGAAGAGGTATACTTTCTTCTTTATGTTCAGATTCTGACTTAACAGAGAATTGTTCCCAACCCAGACCTGTCTTTTACCCCAGTGCTCTCAGAGTTCAGACTTTATTTATGGTTGGGATCCTCCCTGCAGGCTTGCTATCTAGCTGCCAGGACCTCTGTTATTATAGTGTCGGGACATGGATTGCACTGTGACTGAAAGACTTCTGCTGGCTTTCCTCACTCTCCCACCTCCTGGACTTTACTTCCCCTTTTCCCCCAAAGAGACAGACCTTCACAGAAGCTGCTCCATGATGTCTACGGTTGAAAACTTTGAATTTTCTCTTTTTCTTGGTGGGATATGTTCAGTGAATGTCAAAGTAGAGGCTTCATTTATCTTTGGTAGAGAAAGGCTCTGGGAGTAGGTTAGCTTTGTGCCATCATCTTGGCTTCTCCCATGTCTAGGTTTTCTAGCATTCTGTTTACCATCTGAACTTCCATCTTGTTTATTTTATAGTTAGATTTATCTAAATATGAGAGAGGAGATTGAGATTTCCCACCAAAAGGATTTTTCTGTCTATGTCTTTCTGTAACTCATTTTGCTCCTCCTCTAAGAATCTGGATGCTATACCACTTGATGCCTTCATATTTAGTACTGAAATTGCTTCATTGTCTATGGTACCTTTTAAGAAGATATAGTTTCCTTCCTTAACTCTTTTAATGAGATCTATTTTTGCAGCTGCTTTGTCTGAGATAAGGATTGCTACCCCTGCCTTTTTAACTTTGTCCGAAGCAAAATATGTTCTGCTGCAACCTTTTACCTTTACTCTGTAAATATCGCTCTGCTTCAAATGAGGTTCTTGTAAGCAGCATATTATAAGATTCTGGTTTTTAATGCACTATGCTATTCACTTGCCTTTTATAGGAGAATTCATACCATTCATATTTAAAATGATTACTAACTCTTTATTGTTCTGCATGCTATCTTCTCTTTGTTTGCATTTCCCCCCTTTTTTCACTTTATCCATATTCCCCAGTATTTTACTTCTGAATACCACCTCCTTCATTCTGTTTGCCCCCTTATACCCAACTCCTCCCCCTTTGCCCCTTCTGCCTTCCCTTCCTTCTGTTAGTTCCCCTTTTCCTCCCCCCTTCCCCTTTCCCCTTTAATATTTGAAAGGTAGGATGAGTTTCTTAACTGAATGTATGTATGTTAATGCTTTAATGAGAGTAAAATTCAGGCTGTTTTCACATACTCCCTTCTTCCCCTCTATCGCAGTATGTCTTCATGTATTATGATTTACCCCATTCAATCTCCTCCATCCATCCATCCATCTCTTTACTGTCCCCCCCCCCTTCCTTTTTTAAGGAGATATTGTTTTTAGCACAAGACCTGGCTTCTCTCCGCCATCTTGACCAGAAGTTGAGATATTGTTTATAATTCATTCTATCAGTCACAGACAAGTTATGATTGTGCATTGCTTCTGGCATTAGTCATTACTGAGAGAGATCTGCTGCCCATACCTGAGCCTGGGGTGGTGGTAGGTGGGAGTGAGGCTGTTACTGGGTTTGTTCTGGGAAGAGTCCCTTTCTCATACAGGGAGGGGGGGCACTAAACTGTAAAATATAGGACTTGTGGTCCTGGTCTTCCAGGCCAGTGGAGCTGACTTGACTGATGTCTAGCCATTGCTCTAGAGCTCTCCTACCAGCTGCACTGGAACTCTTCCCCCAAACCTGCTGTAACTCTTTTGTCTTCTCACAAAGTCAAAGCTTCCAATGCTGTTCTCAGTTTAGACCGGGGTCTCACCCTGCCACCCCGAGCTGACTCTCTGCCCTCAGGCCACCCACATTTTCCCTGAGACAGACTTTGTTGGTAGACGTTCTTCTCCTTTGCTCTTTTTGGATTTTGTGGGAAAAGAGATAGCATCTCTTCATATTCAATTCTCAGTTGTGTCCTCAGTCTACATATAGTCATTCTAATTAATAATGAAAAAGTTCTTATGAATTTCCTGTAACATTTTCCCATCTAGAAACACTAAATAATTTAACTTTATTAAGACTCTTATGATTTCACTTTTCTGTTTATATGCTTCTCTTTATTCTTCTATTTGAAAATCAAATGTTCTCTTCATCTTTCATCAAGAATACTTGAAAGTTCTGAATTTCACTGAATGTCCATCTTTTTTCCCCATGAAGAATACTCAGATGTTCTAGGTAGGTGATTCTTTGATGTAAGCCTAGCTCCTTTCCCCTCCAAAATAATATATGCCATGACCTCTGATTCTCTGATGTACAAGTTGCTAAATTTTGTGTTATCTTGAATGTGGCTCCACTTACTTGTATTGTTTTTTTTTCCTGATTGCTTTCAATGTTTTTCATTTGACCTGGAATCTCTAGAATATGATTGCTTGACTATTCCTAGAAGTTTCCATAGTGGGACCTCTGTCAAGAGTTGATTGGTGGATTCTTACCATTTCTATTTTACTCTCTGTTTCTGGAATGTCAGGGTAATTTTCCTTGATCATTTCTTTTTTTTTAACTTTCCAATTACATGCAAAGATAGTTTTTAACATTTATCCTTTTGCAAACTTTTGAGTTCCACATTTTTCTACCACACTCTCTTCTCTTCCAATGGTAGGAAACAATTTGATATTTTCTGTACATTTACAATCATTTTAAACATATTTCAATTATAGTCATGGGGGGTAACCTTGAGAAGGAAAGAAAACATAAAAGAAGTTTTTAAAAAGTGAACATGGTATGCTTTGCCCTGCATTCAGAATCCATAATTTCTTCTCTGAAGGTCGATGGCATTTTACTTGAGAGGTCTCTCCAGTTTGTACTTTATCACTGAATTGCTGAGAGAAATATATAAATTGTCGTTAATCATACCATGATGCAGCTGTTTATATGTCTAGCATTCTCTTGTTTCTATTCACTTCAATCAACCTTGATTCATGCAAGCTGTTCCAGACTTTTATGAAGTTAGTTGACTCATGGTTTCTTACAGAACAATAATATCCCATAACATTCATATATCATAGCTTGTTCATCCATTCCCCAATTAATTGGCATCATAAGGTATACTTCACAAAATTTGACAAATAGATCTATTAACTAACCTTGGTTTTATATATCTTCCTCTTTCTGTATCCCTTTTATTTCTATTTATTTTTGCTTTTGTTTTGTCTGAGATCAGGATTGCTACCCCCCTTTTTTAACTTCAGATGAAATATAATATATTCTGCTCCAGCCTTTTACTTTTACCCTATAACTCTCTGCTTCAAGTGTGTTTCTTATAAACAACATATGATAAGATTCTGTTTTATATTCTATTCTTTTATCTGCTCCTTTTTATGGGAGAGTTCATTCCATTTACATTTACAGTTAAAATGACTGATTCCATATTTCCCTCCATCCTATCTTTGTATTTTATTATCTCCTTTCCCTTATCCCTCCTCACCAATGTTTTGCCTCTAAATGCTTCATCTCTCAATATGCCTTCCTTTGTACCAGTCCTCTTTTCTCTTTTGCTTTTTACCTTATTTTTTAACTTTTACTGTAACTTTAACTTTATTTTTATTTGTCCCTTCCCTTTTATCAGTGTCACCCTCTCTGCCCCCCACTTCCCTATACAGTAGAATAAATTTCTAAACTCATTTGGGAATGTACTCATTCCCTCTTTGAGTCAAATCTGGTGAGAGTAAGATTTACTCAGTGTTCTTTTTCATGTCTTAATTTGTTTTATACCTGTCTTTGTACACACACCCACTGTCAAAGTTTATTCCTTTCAACTGTCCTGATAAAATGACAAGAGCCATAAGCATCTTTATATCATAATTTAAAATTACATTCTTTTTTCTTTTATTTCATTATCTTTTTCATCCATATGCACATGTATATTTTTAAGTTACAAAATTTCCTTCTACCCTCCCTTCCCACCCCCACCCCTCAACAGCAAACAGTCAGTCAGGTTAGCATTGCATACACATACTTTTGATGATCATGTTTACAGATTAGTCATTTTTGGTATGAGGAATTAGGATTAAGGGAAAGAGATAAATAAGAGATAATTTTTATAAAGTGTTCATCATTTTCTGAAGAGTTATTTTTGTTTTGTTTTGTTTTTCATCCTCTGGATTGGGAAACCATTGTCCGTAGCCGATCTAATAGGTCTTTGAACTGCTTAGAGGAGCTGCTTTCATCAAGGCTGTTCATCTCTTAATTTTGTTCTTGATGTGTACATTGTTCTCTTGTTTCTACTCCCTTTGCTCGGCACCAGATCCTGTAAGTCTTTCCACACTTTCTAGAGTCCAACCACTTATGATTTCTCATAAGACAATAGTATTACATAGTATTCATGTACCATAACTTGTTTAAACACTCCCCAAGGGGAATCCCCTCAATTTCCAATTCTTTGCCACTACAAAAAGACCTGCTATGAATATTTTAGTATTTTAGAACATACACCTTCTTTTCAAAAATAGTCTCTCCAAATATACCAATATAAATACAACTCTCAAAGCTAAGTTTGATCACATTACACTTGTGATATATACATATACACATACATATACATATACATATACATATACATATACATATACATATACACATACACATACACATACACATACACATACATATACACATACATATACATATACATATACATATACATATACATATACATATACATATACATATACATATACATATACATATACATATACATATACATATACATATACATATACATATACATACCTATACCTTTGTCTAAATATGTTCCTTGCAATTGGTCTTAAGAGAAATACAGGTCTCAAGAGCTAACTCACATGCCCCTCCCCTTCTATTTACCTTTTTTTACACATGGTTTGAGTCCTGTATTTGAAGATCATATTTTCTGGTCTTTTTTATCACATATGTTTGAAAGTTCTCTATTGCATTGAAAATCCATCTTTTCCCCCCCTGAAAAAAAATGCTGAAGTTTTCTTGATTTTAATTGAACACTTTGCCCTCTGGAATATCATTTTCCAGGTCTCTGATACTTTAATTTTGAAGCAGATATGTCCTGCATAAACCCTAACTCTGGTTCCCTGGGATATAAATTACTTCTTTTAGGCTGCTTGTAGTATTTTCTCCTTTAGTTTAGACTTCTGAAATTTGGTTAAAATATTCCTTGGAGTTTTTCTTTTGGGATCTCTTTCTGGGGGCTGAGTGGGGGATTGATTCATTCATTCATTCAAGGATTATTTTATATTCTTTTCCTTGGATATAAGGGTAGTTTTTAATAATAATTTCATACATGATATTGACAGGATTTTTTTCTGATGTGACTTTTTAGTAGACCAATAATTCATTAATTATCTCTTCTGAATCTATTTTCTATATTGATCATTTTTCCTCAGAGGTACTTTGCATTTTCTTCTACTTTTTCAGCCTTTTGATTTTGTTTGATGGAATTTTTGTGTGTCACATAGTTATTTTTTCCATTTTTTTTCAGTTCTAGCTTTTTTTCTTAAGTTAGGCTTTTTTGTTTCCTTTTTCAGCTGGTTAATTTTATTTTCCTTCTGGTCAGTTCAACTTTTAAAATTTGGGGTTTTTTCAGTTAATTTTTCATAATTTTCCTACAGACTGTCCTTTTTTTCCTCCATTTTTCTTCTCCCCCTCTTTTTTTTTTAAATCCTTTTTGAGCTCTTCCAAGAGATCATTTTTGGAATTGAGACCAGTTTATCAACCCTTCCTTAGAGACATTTTGTCACTGCTTTCCTCTCCTGAGAAAGCATTGTTACCACTCCTTTCAGAATAGTAGCTGTCAATTGTTAGCACTTTTTTGGTGGTCATTTTGTCAGTTGAGTTCATTCCTATAGTATGGGGTTTATTAATCCCAAATTTTTTATCTGGACTCCCTAGCTTTCTGCTCTGAGATTTCTGGTATTTCCAGTTTGTTCTCTGTGGTAGGCGAATCCAATACTGTACCAGCTTCCCAGGACTCAAAATCTTGCTCTCTAACCTGGAGTTGGGGACCTCACTGCTGATGGAGTTGCATTAAGACCTTAGCTCTGCTGTGGCTAAGAGTTTCTTGCTGCCTATACTGGATGATACTACCCTTTTATCTGTGCAACAGACCTCTTCCTGAAGTTCCTCCAAGATATGTTGCTGAAAAGTTGCATCAGTGTTTGGTTGCTTTTTTCCTTTGTTTTTTTGGTTTGGGGTTTGTTTTTTGTTTTCTTTTTGGTGGATCTTGTCACCTTAGGATCTGTTTAGAGATTTTAATCAAAGTTCTTGGGACAAGGTCTGGGAGCTTCCTAGCTTCACACTATCATCCTGGATATGACTCAGAACTTCTTCCTTGATAATTTCTTGAAAGATGATATCTAAGCTTGCTTTTTTGTTCATATTTTTCAAGCAGCCAA